>NW_027441002.1:0-47850 GCF_031893055.1 Leptodactylus fuscus
AGCAATTCACTGCAACTCCAAGTTCATATACCTGATAGAAACGTTGCATTTTTTTTAGGGGGGTGGGCTGAAAAATTGAAGCATTTCACTGCATTTCCAAATTCATATAGCTGAAAAAAACCTTGCATTTTTGGGGTGCCTGAAAAATTGAAGCAATTCACTGCATTTCCAAGTTCATATACCTGATATTAAAAAACCTTGTATTTTTTTGGATGGGGCTGAAAAATATGCAGCAATTCTCTGCATTTCCAAGTTCATAAACCTGATAAAAAAAATCCTTGCATTTTGGGGGGCTGAAAAACTTGCAGCAATGCACTGCAATTCTAAGTTATTATACCTGATATATGTATAAAAAAAAATAAACCTCTGCATTTTATTGGGGGGGAGCTTAAAACTTTGCGGCAATCTACTGAATTTCCAAGTTCATATACCTGATAAATACCTTGCATTTTTGGGGGGCCTGAAAAATTGAAGCAATTCACTGCAATTCCAAGTTCATATACCTGATAGAAACGTTGATTTTTTTTTTTTTTTTTTGGGGGGGGGGGGGCCTGAAAAAATTGCAGCAATTTACTGCATTGCCAAGTTCATATACCTGATAAAAACCTTGTATTTTGGGAGGGGGGCTGAAAAAATGCAGCAATTCACTGCATTTCCAATTTTATATAGTTGATAAAAAAAATTGTATTTTTAGGGGGCCTGGCAAATTAAAGCAATCCACTGCATTTCCAAGTTCATATAGCTGATTAAAAAAAAAAAGCATTTTTGGGGGGCCTGAAAAATTGCAGCAATTCACTACATTTCAAAGTTCATATACCTGATAAATGCCTTGCATTTTTTTTTGGGGGGGGGCTGGAAAATTGAAGCAATCCACTGCATTTCCAAGTTCATATACCTGATAATAAAAAACCTTGCATATTTTTGGATGGGGCTGAAAAATTTGCAGCATTTCACTGCATTTCCAAGTTCATATACCTGATATTAAAAAAACCTTGTATTTTTTTGGATGGGGCTGAAAAATATGCAGCAATTCTCTGCATTTCCAAGTTCATAAACCTGATAAAAAAAAAATCCTTGCATTTTGGGGGGCTGAAAAATTTGCAGCAATGCACTGCAATTCTAAGTTATTATACCTGATATATATATATAAAAAAAACCTCTGCATTTTATTGGGGGGGAGCTTAAAACTTTGCGGCAATCTACTGCATTTCCAAGTTCATATACCTGATAAATACCTTGCATTTTTGGGGGGCCTGAAAAATTGAAGCAATTCACTGCAATTCCAAGTTCATATACCTGATAGAAACGTTGATTTTTTTTTATTTTTTTTTTTGGGGGGGGGCCTGAAAATATTGCAGCAATTTACTGCATTGCCAAGTTCATATACCTGATAAAAACCTTGTATTTTGGGAGGGGGGCTGAAAAAATGCAGCAATTCACTGCATTTCCAATTTTATATAGTTGATAAAAAAAAATTGTATTTTTAGGGGGCCTGGCAAATTAAAGCAATCCACTGCATTTCCAAGTTCATATAGCTGATTAAAAAAAAACTAGCATTTTTGGGGGGCCTGAAAAATTGCAGCAATTCACTGAAACTCCAAGTTCATATACCTGATAGAAACCTTGCATTTGTTTTTGGTTTTTTTTGGGGGTGGGTGAAAAATTGAAGCAATTCACTGCATTTCCAAATTCATATAGCTGAAAAAAACCTTACATTTTTGGGGTGCCTGAAAAATTGAAGCAATTCACTGCATTTCCAAGTTCATATACCTGAAATTAAAAAACCTTGATTTTTTTTGGGGGGGAGGCTGAAACGTTGAATCAATTCACTGCATTTCAAGGTTCATATACCTGATAAAAACCTTGCATTTTTGGAGGCTTGAAAAATTGCAGCAATTCACTGCAGTTCCAATTTAATTTACCTGATAAAAAAAACCTTGCATTTTGTGTTGTTTTTTTTTGGGGGGGGGGAGGGGGCTTAAAAATTGAAGCAATTCACTGCATATACAAGTTCATATAGCTGAAAAAAACCTTGCATTTTTGGGGTGCCTGAAAAATTGAAGCAATTCACTGCATTTCCAAGTTCATATACCTGATATTAAAAAACCTTGTATTTTTTTGGATGGGGCTGAAAAATATGCAGCAATTCTCTGCATTTCCAAGTTCATAAACCTGATAAAAAAAAATCCTTGCATTTTGGGGGGCTGAAAAATTTGCAGCAATGCACTGCAATTCTAAGTTATTATACCTGATATATATATATAAGAAAAACCTCTGCATTTTATTGGGGGGGAGCTTAAAACTTTGCGGCAATCTACTGCATTTCCAAGTTCATATACCTGATAAATACCTTGCATTTTTGGGGGGCCTGAAAAATTGAAGCAATTCACTGCAATTCCAAGTTCATATACCTGATAGAAACGTTGATTTTTTTTATTTTTTTTTTTTGGGGGGGGGCCTGAAAAAATTGCAGCAATTTACTGCATTGCCAAGTTCATATACCTGATAAAAACCTTGTATTTTGGGAGGGGGGCTGAAAAAATGCAGCAATTCACTGCATTTCCAATTTTATATAGTTGATAAAAAAAATTGTATTTTTAGGGGGCCTGGCAAATTAAAGCAATCCACTGCATTTCCAAGTTCATATAGCTGATTAAAAAAAAAAAAGCATTTTTGGGGGGCCTGAAAAATTGCAGCAATTCACTACATTTCAAAGTTCATATACCTGATAAATGCCTTGCATTTTTTTTGGGGGGGGGGGGCTGGAAAATTGAAGCAATCCACTGCATTTCCAAGTTCATATACCTGATAATAAAAAACCTTGCATATTTTTGGATGGGGCTGAAAAATTTGCAGCATTTCACTGCATTTCCAAGTTCATATACTTGGTAAAAAAAAAAAACCTTGCATTTTTGGGGGGCCTTAAAAATTGCAGCAATTCACTGCATTTTCAAGTTCATATACCTGATAATAAAAAACCTTGCATTTTTTTGGATGGGGGCTGAAAAATTTCCAGCAATTCACTGCTTTTCCTAGTTCATATACTTCATTAAAAAAAAACCTTGCATTTTTGGGGGCCTGAAAAATTGAAGCAATTCACTGCATTTCCAAGTTCATATACCTGATTAAAAAAAAACCTTACCATTTTTTTTTTTTTTGGGGGGGGGGGCTGAAAAAGTTGAAGCAATTCACTGCATTTCCAAGTTCATATTCCTGATAAAAAACCTTGCATCTTTTGGGGGGCCTGAAAAATTGAAGCAATTCACTGCAGTTCCAATTTAATTTACCTGATAAAAAAAACTTTGTATTTTGTGTTTTTTTTCTTTTTTTTTTTTGGGGGGGGGCTTAAAAATTGAAGCAATTCACTGCATTGCCAAGTTCATATACCTGATAAAAAAATCCTTGCATTTTGGGGGGCTGAAAAATTTGCAGCAATGCACTGCAATTCTAAGTTATTATACCTGATATATATAAAAAAAAATCCTCTGCATTTTATTGGGGGGGAGCTTAAAACTTTGCGGCAATCTACTGCATTTCCAAGTTCATATACCTGATAAATACCTTGCATTTTTGGGGGGCCTGAAAAATTGAAGCAATTCACTGCAATTCCAAGTTCATATACCTGATAGAAACGTTGATTTTTTTTTTTTGGGGGGGGGGGGGGCCTGAAAAAATTGCAGCAATTTACTGCATTGCCAAGTTCATATACCTGATAAAAACCTTGTATTTTGGGAGGGGGGCTGAAAAAATGCAGCAATTCACTGCATTTCCAATTTTATATAGTTGATAAAAAAAAATTGTATTTTTAGGGGGCCTGGCAAATTAAAGCAATCCACTGCATTTCCAAGTTCATATAGCTGATTAAAAAAAACTAGCATTTTTGGGGGGCCTGAAAAATTGCAGCAATTCACTACATTTCAAAGTTCATATACCTGATAAATGCCTTGCATTTTTTTTTTTTTGGGGGGGCTGGAAAATTGAAGCAATCCACTGCATTTCCAAGTTCATATACCTGATAATAAAAAACCTTGCATATTTTTGGATGGGGCTGAAAAATTTGCAGCATTTCACTGCATTTCCAAGTTCATATACCTGATAAAAACCTTGCATTTTTGGAGGCTTGAAAAATTGCAGCAATTCACTGCAGTTCCAATTTAATTTACCTGATAAAAAAAACCTTGCATTTTGTGTTGTTTTTTTTTGGGGGGGAGGGGGCTTAAAAATTGAAGCAATTCACTGCATATACAAGTTCATATAGCTGTAAAAATAACCTTGCATTTTGGGGGGCCTGAAAAATTGCAGCAATTCACTGCAACTCCAAGTTCATATACCTGATAGAAACGTTGCATTTTTTTTAGGGGGGTGGGCTGAAAAATTGAAGCATTTCACTGCATTTCCAAATTCATATAGCTGAAAAAAACCTTGCATTTTTGGGGTGCCTGAAAAATTGAAGCAATTCACTGCATTTCCAAGTTCATATACCTGATATTAAAAAACCTTGTATTTTTTTGGATGGGGCTGAAAAATATGCAGCAATTCTCTGCATTTCCAAGTTCATAAACCTGATAAAAAAAATCCTTGCATTTTGGGGGGCTGAAAAATTTGCAGCAATGCACTGCAATTCTAAGTTATTATACCTGATATATGTATAAAAAAAAAAAAACCTCTGCATTTTATTGGGGGGGAGCTTAAAACTTTGCGGCAATCTACTGAATTTCCAAGTTCATATACCTGATAAATACCTTGCATTTTTGGGGGGCCTGAAAAATTGAAGCAATTCACTGCAATTCCAAGTTCATATACCTGATAGAAACGTTGATTTTTTTTTTATTTTTTTTTGCGGGGGGGGGCCTGAAAAAATTGCAGCAATTTACTGCATTGCCAAGTTCATATACCTGATAAAAACCTTGTATTTTGGGAGGGGGGCTGAAAAAATGCAGCAATTCACTGCATTTCCAATTTTATATAGTTGATAAAAAAAAATTGTATATTTAGGGGGCCTGGCAAATTAAAGCAATCCACTGCATTTCCAAGTTCATATAGCTGATTAAAAAAAACACTAGCATTTTTGGGGGGCCTGAAAAATTGCAGCAATTCACTACATTTCAAAGTTCATATACCTGATAAATGCCTTGCATTTTTTTTTTTTTTTGGGGGGGGGGGCTGGAAAATTGAAGCAATCCACTGCATTTCCAAATTCATATACCTGATAATAAAAAACCTTGCATATTTTTGGATGGGGCTGAAAAATTTGCAGCATTTCACTGCATTTCCAAGTTCATATACTTGATAAAATAAAAAAACCTTGCATTTTTGGGGGGCCTTAAAAATTGCAGCAATTCACTGCATTTTCAAGTTCATATACCTGATAATAAAAAACCTTGCATTTTTTTGGATGGGGGCTGAAAAATTTCCAGCAATTCACTGCTTTTCCTAGTTCATATACTTCATTAAAAAAAACCTTGCATTTTTTGGGGCCTGAAAAATTGCAGCAATTCTCTGCATTTCCAAGTTCATATTCCTGATAAAAAAAAACTTGCATCTTTTGGGGGGCCTGAAAAATTGAAGCAATTCACTGCAGTTCCAATTTAATTTACCTGATTAAAAAACCTTGTATTTTGTGTTTTTTTTGTTTTTTTTTTTTGGGGGGGGGGCTTAAAAATTGAAGCAATTCACTGCATTGCCAAATTCATATGCCTGATAAAAAAAATCCTTGCATTTTGGGGGGCTGAAAAATTTGCAGCAATTCACTGCAATTCCAAGTTCATATACCTGATAGAAACCTTGAATTATTTTGGGGTGAAGGCCTGAAAAATTTAAGCAATTTACTGCATTTCTGAGTTATTATACCTGATATAAAAAAAAAACCTCTGCATTTTATTGGGGGGAGCTGAAAATTTTGCGACAATCCACTGCATTTCCAATTTCATATACCTGATAAATACCTTGCAGTTTTGGGGGGGCCTGAAAAATTTAAGCAATTCACTGCAATTCCAAGTTCATATACCTGACAGAAACCTTGAATTTTCTTTTTTTTTTTTTGGGGGGGCTGAAAAAATTGCAGCAATTTACTGCATTGCAAAGTTCATATACCTGATAAAAAACTTGAATTATTTTTTAGGGGGGTGGGCTGAAAAATTGCAGCAATTCACTGCATTTCCACGTTCATATTCCTGATAAAAACCTTGCATTTTTGGGGGCCACACGGTGGCTCAGTGGATAGCACTGCAGCCTTGCAGCACCTGAGCCCTGGTGTTCAAATCCCACCATGGGCAAAAAAACATCTGCAAGGAGTTTGTATGTTCTACCCGTGTTTGCATGGATTTCCATCCCATATTTTAAAGACATACTGATAGGGAAAAATGTAAATTGTGAGCTCTATGTGGGGCTCACAATCTACATTTAAAAAAAAAAAAAAACCTTGCATTTTGGGAGGGTGGCTGAAAAATTGCAGCAATCCACTGCATTTCCAAGTTTATATAGTTGATAAAAACCTTCCATTTTTAGGGTGCCTGACAAATTGAAGCAATCCACTGCATTTCCAAGTTCATATAGCTGATAAAAAAAACTAGCATTTTTTGGGGCCTGAAAAATTGCAGCAATTCACTACATTTCAAAGTTCATATACCTGATAAATGCCTTGCATTTTTTTTTTTTTTTGGGGGGGGGGCTGGAAAATTAAAGCAATCTACTGCATTTTCAAGTTCTTATAACTGATAATAACCTTGCTTTTTTTGGGGGGGAGTGAAAAAAATTGAAGCAATCCACTTCATTTCCAAATTCATATAGCTGATAAAAAAAAACTTGCATTTTTGGGTGGCCTGAAAAAAATTGCAAAAAAATTACTGCTTTTCCAAGTTCATATACCTGATAAAAACCTTGCATTTTTTTTTTTTTGGGGGGGGGGGGCTGAAAAATTGAAGCAATTCATTGCATTGCCAAGTTCATATTCCTGATAAAAAAACCTTGCATTTTTTGGGGGGCCTGAAAAATTGAAGCAATTCACTGCAGTTCCAATTTAATTTACCTGATTAAAAAATCCTTGCATTTTGTGTTTCTTTTGGGGGGAGGGCATAAAAATTGAAGCAATTCACTGTATTGCCAAGTTCATATACCTGATAAAAACCTTGCATTTTTTTCTTTGGGGGGGGGGTTTAAAAATTGAAGCAATTCACTGCATTGCCAAGTTCATATACCTGATAAAAAAAATCCTTGCATTTTGGGGGGCCTAAAAAATTGAAGCAATTCACTGAAAATCCAAGTTCAAATACCTGATAGAAATCTTGAATTTTTTGGAGGGGAAGGGCTGAAAAATTGAAGCAATTCACTGCATTTCCAAATTCATATACTTGATTAAAAAAAAAACCTTGCAATTTTGGGGGCCTGAAAAATTGCTGCAATTCTCTGCAGTTCCAATTTCATATACCTGATAAAAACCTTTCAATTTTGGGGGGGCCTGAAAAATTGCAGCATTTCACTGCATTGCCAAGTTCATATACCTGATAAAAAAAAATCCTTGCATTTTGGGGGGCTGAAAAATTTGCAGCAATGCACTGCAATTCTAAGTTATTATACCTGATATAAAAAAAACCTCTGCATTTTATTGGGGGAAGCTTAAAACTTTGCGGCAATCCACTGCATTTCCAAGTTCATATACCTGATAAATACCTTGCATTTTTGGGGGGGCCTGAAAAATTGAAGCAATTCACTACAATTCCAAGTTCATATACCTGATAGAAACCTTGAATTTTTTTTAGGGGGTGGGCTGAAAAATTGCAGCAATTTACTGCATTTCCACGTTCACATTCCTGATAAAAACCTTGCATTTTGGGAGGGGGGCTGAAAAATTACAGCAATTCACTGCATTTCCAAGTTTATATAGTTGATAAAAACCTTGTATTTTTAGGGGGCCTGACAAATTAAAGCAATCCACTGCATTTCCAAGTTCATATAGCTGATTAAAAAAAAACTAGCATTTTTGGGGGGCCTGAAAAATTGCAGCAATTCACTGAAACTCCAAGTTCATATACCTGATAGAAACCTTGCATTTGTTTTTGGTTTTTTTTTTGGGGTGGGTGAAAAATTGAAGCAATTCACTGCATTTCCAAATTCATATAGCTGAAAAAAACCTTACATTTTTGGGGTGCCTGAAAAATTGAAGCAATTCACTGCATTTCCAAGTTCATATACCTGAAATTAAAAAACCTTGATTTTTTTTTGGGGGGGAGGCTGAAACGTTGAATCAATTCACTGCATTTCAAGGTTCATATACCTGATAAAAACCTTGCATTTTTGGAGGCTTGAAAAATTGCAGCAATTCACTGCAGTTCCAATTTAATTTACCTGATAAAAAAAACCCTTGCATTTTGTGTTGTTTTTTTTTTTGGGGGGGAGGGGGCTTAAAAATTGAAGCAATTCACTGCATATACAAGTTCATATAGCTGTAAAAATAACCTTGCATTTTGGGGGGCCTGAAAAATTGCAGCAATTCACTGCAACTCCAAGTTCATATACCTGATAGAAACCTTGCATTTTTTTAGGGGGGGGGCTGAAAAATTGAAGCAATTCACTGCATTTCCAAATTCATATAGCTGAAAAAAACCTTGCATTTTTGGGGTGCCTGAAAAATTGAAGCAATTCACTGCATTTCCAAGTTCATATACCTGATATTAAAAAACCTTGTATTTTTTTGGATGGGGCTGAAAAATATGCAGCAATTCTCTGCATTTCCAAGTTCATAAACCTGATAAAAAAAAATCCTTGCATTTTGGGGGGCTGAAAAATTTGCAGCAATGCACTGCAATTCTAAGTTATTATACCTGATATATATATAAAAAAAAACCTCTGCATTTTATTGGGGGGGGAGCTTAAAACTTTGCAGCAATCTACTGCATTTCCAAGTTCATATACCTGATAAATACCTTGCATTTTTGGGGGGCCTGAAAAATTGAAGCAATTCACTGCAATTCCAAGTTCATATACCTGATAGAAACGTTGATTTTTTTTTTTTTTTTTTTTTTTTGGGGGGGGGCCTGAAAAAATTGCAGCAATTTACTGCATTGCCAAGTTCATATACCTGATAAAAACCTTGTATTTTGGGAGGGGGGCTGAAAAAATGCAGCAATTCACTGCATTTCCAATTTTATATAGTTGATAAAAAAAAATTGTATTTTTAGGGGGCCTGGCAAATTAAAGCAATCCACTGCATTTCCAAGTTCATATAGCTGATAAAAAAAAAACTAGCATTTTTGGGGGGGCCTGAAAAATTGCAGCAATTCACTACATTTCAAAGTTCATATACCTGATAAATGCCTTGCATTTTTTTTTTTTTTTTTTGGGGGGGGGGGGGGCTGGAAAATTGAAGCAATCCACTGCATTTCCAAGTTCATATACCTGATAATAAAAAACCTTGCATATTTTTGGATGGGGCTGAAAAATTTGCAGCATTTCACTGCATTTCCAAGTTCATATACTTGATAAAAAAAAACCTTGCATTTTTGGGGGGCCTTAAAAATTGCAGCAATTCACTGCATTTTCAAGTTCATATACCTGATAAAAAAAAACCTTGCATTTTTTTGGAAGGGGGCTGAAAAATTTCCAGCAATTCACTGCTTTTCCTAGTTCATATACTTCATTAAAAAAAAACCTTGCATTTTTTGGGGCCTGAAAATTGAAGCAATTCACTGCATTTCCAAGTTCATATACCTGATTAAAAAAAAACCTTACCATTTTTTTTTTTTTAGGGGGGGGGCTGAAAAAGTTGAAGCAATTCACTGCATTTCCAAGTTCATATTCCTGATAAAAAACCTTGCATCTTTTGGGGGCCTGAAAAATTGAAGCAATTCACTGCAGTTCCAATTTAATTTACCTGATAAAAAAAACTTTGTATTTTGTGTTTTTTTTCTTTTTTTTTGGGGGGGGGGCTTAAAAATTGAAGCAATTCACTGCATTGCCAAGTTCATATACCTGATAAAAAAATCCTTGCATTTTGGGGGGCTGAAAAATTTGCAGCAATGCACTGCAATTCTAAGTTATTATACCTGATATATATAAAAAACAAATCCTCTGCATTTTATTGGGGGGGAGCTTAAAACTTTGCGGCAATCTACTGCATTTCCAAGTTCATATACCTGATAAATATCTTGCATTTTTGGGGGGCCTGAAAAATTGAAGCAATTCACTGCAATTCCAAGTTCATATACCTGATAGAAACGTTGATTTTTTTTTTTTTTTTTTTTTGGGGGGGGGGCCTGAAAAAATTGCAGCAATTTACTGCATTGCCAAGTTCATATACCTGATAAAAACCTTGTATTTTGGGAGGGGGGCTGAAAAAATGCAGCAATTCACTGCATTTCCAATTTTATATAGTTGATAAAAAAAATTGTATTTTTAGGGGGCCTGGCAAATTAAAGCAATCCACTGCATTTCCAAGTTCATATAGCTGATTAAAAAAAACTAGCATTTTTGGGGGGCCTGAAAAATTGCAGCAATTCACTGAAACTCCAAGTTCATATACCTGATAGAAACCTTGCATTTGTTTTTGGTTTTTTTTTTGGGGTGGGTGAAAAATTAAAGCAATTCACTGCATTTCCAAATTCATATAGCTGAAAAAAACCTTACATTTTTGGGGTGCCTGAAAAATTGAAGCAATTCACTGCATTTCCAAGTTCATATACCTGAAATTAAAAAACCTTGATTTTTTTTTTGGGGGGGAGGCTGAAACGTTGAATCAATTCACTGCATTTCAAGGTTCATATACCTGATAAAAACCTTGCATTTTTGGAGGCTTGAAAAATTGCAGCAATTCACTGCAGTTCCAATTTAATTTACCTGATAAAAAAAAAACCTTGCATTTTGTGTTGTTTTTTTTTTTTTGGGGGGGAGGGGGCTTAAAAATTAAAGCAATTCACTGCATATACAAGTTCATATAGCTGTAAAAATAACCTTGCATTTTGGGGGGCCTGAAAAATTGCAGCAATTCACTGCAACTCCAAGTTCATATACCTGATAGAAACCTTGCATTTTTTTAGGGGGGGGGCTGAAAAATTGAAGCAATTCACTGCATTTCCAAATTCATATAGCTGAAAAAAACCTTGCATTTTTGGGGTGCCTGAAAAATTGAAGCAATTCACTGCATTTCCAAGTTCATATACCTGATATTAAAAAACCTTGTATTTTTTTGGATGGGGCTGAAAAATATGCAGCAATTCTCTGCATTTCCAAGTTCATAAACCTGATAAAAAAAAATCCTTGCATTCTGGGGGGCTGAAAAATTTGCAGCAATGCACTGCAATTCTAAGTTATTATACCTGAGATATATATATATAAAAAAAAAACCTCTGCATTTTATTGGGGGGGAGCTTAAAACTTTGCGGCAATCTACTGCATTTCCAAGTTCATATACCTGATAAATACCTTGCATTTTTGGGGGGCCTGAAAAATTGAAGCAATTCACTGCAATTCCAAGTTCATATACCTGATAGAAACGTTGATTTTTTTTTATTTTTCTTTGGGGGGGGGCCTGAAAAAATTGCAGCAATTTACTGCATTGCCAAGTTCATATACCTGATAAAAACCTTGTATTTTGGGAGGGGGGCTGAAAAAATGCAGCAATTCACTGCATTTCCAATTTTATATAGTTGATAAAAAAAATTGTATTTTTAGGGGGCCTGGCAAATTAATGCAATCCACTGCATTTCCAAGTTCATATAGCTGATTAAAAAAAAACTAGCATTTTTGGGGGGCCTGAAAAATTGCAGCAATTCACTACATTTCAAAGTTCATATACCTGATAAATGCCTTGCATTTTTTTATTTTTTTTTGGGGGGGGCTGGAAAATTAAAGCAATCTACTGCATTTTCAAGTTCTTATAACTGATAATAACCTTGCTTTTTTGGGGGGGAGTGAAAAAAATTGAAGCAATCCACTTCATTTCCAAATTCATATAGCTGATAAAAAAAACTTGCATTTTTGGGTGGCCTGAAAAAAATTGCAAAAAAATTACTGCTTTTCCAAGTTCATATACCTGATAAAAACCTTGCATTTTTTTTTGGGGGGGGGGGGGGGGGCTGAAAAATTGAAGCAATTCATTGCATTGCCAAGTTCATATTCCTGATAAAAAACCTTGCATTTTTTGGGGGGGCCTGAAAAATTGAAGCAATTCACTGCAGTTCCAATTTAATTTACCTGATTAAAAAATCCTTGCATTTTGTGTTTCTTTTGGGGGGAGGGCTTAAAAATTGAAGCAATTCACTGTATTGCCAAGTTCATATACCTGATAAAAACCTTGCATTTTTTTCTTTGGGGGGGGGGGGGGTTAAAAATTGAAGCAATTCACTGCATTGCCAAGTTCATATACCTGATAAAAAAAAATCCTTGCATTTTGGGGGGCCTAAAAAATTGAAGCAATTCACTGAAAATCCAAGTTCAAATACCTGATAGAAATCTTGAATTTTTTGGAGGGGAAGGGCTGAAAAATTGAAGCAATTCACTGCATTTCCAAATTCATATACTTGATTAAAAAAAAAACCTTGCAATTTTGGGGGCCTGAAAAATTGCTGCAATTCTCTGCAGTTCCAATTTCATATACCTGATAAAAACCTTTCAATTTTGGGGGGGCCTGAAAAATTGCAGCATTTCACTGCATTGCCAAGTTCATATACCTGATAAAAAAATCCTTGCATTTTGGGGGGCTGAAAAATTTGCAGCAATGCACTGCAATTCTAAGTTATTATACCTGATATAAAAAAAACCTCTGCATTTTATTGGGGGAAGCTTAAAACTTTGCGGCAATCCACTGCATTTCCAAGTTCATATACCTGATAAATACCTTGCATTTTTGGGGGGGCCTGAAAAATTGAAGCAATTCACTACAATTCCAAGTTCATATACCTGATAGAAACCTTGAATTTTTTTTAGGGGGTGGGCTGAAAAATTGCAGCAATTTACTGCATTTCCACGTTCACATTCCTGATAAAAACCTTGCATTTTGGGAGGGGGGCTGAAAAATTACAGCAATTCACTGCATTTCCAAGTTTATATAGTTGATAAAAACCTTGTATTTTTAGGGGGCCTGACAAATTAAAGCAATCCACTGCATTTCCAAGTTCATATAGCTGATTAAAAAAAAACTAGCATTTTTGGGGGGCCTGAAAAATTGCAGCAATTCACTGAAACTCCAAGTTCATATACCTGATAGAAACCTTGCATTTGTTTTTGGTTTTTTTTTTGGGGTGGGTGAAAAATTGAAGCAATTCACTGCATTTCCAAATTCATATAGCTGAAAAAAACCTTACATTTTTGGGGTGCCTGAAAAATTGAAGCAATTCACTGCAATTCCAAGTTCATATACCTGATAGAAACCTTGAATTTTTTTTAGGGGGTGGGCTGAAAAATTGCAGCAATTTACTGCATTTCCACGTTCACATTCCTGATAAAAAACCTTGCATTTTGGGAGGGGGGCTGAAAAATTACAGCAATTCACTGCATTTCCAAGTTTATATAGTTGATAAAAACCTTGTATTTTTAGGGGGCCTGGCAAATTAAAGCAATCCACTGCATTTCCAAGTTCATATAGCTGATTAAAAAAAAAACTAGCATTTTTGGGGGGCCTGAAAAATTGCAGCAATTCACTACATTTCAAAGTTCATATACCTGATAAATGCCTTGCATTTTTTTTTTTGGGGGGGGGGGGCTGGAAAATTGAAGCAATCCACTGCATTTCCAAGTTCATATACCTGATAATAAAAAACCTTGCATATTTTTGGATGGGGCTGAAAAATTTGCAGCATTTCACTGCATTTCCAAGTTCATATACTTGATAAAAAAAAAAAACCTTGCATTTTTGGGGGGCCTTAAAAATTGCAGCAATTCACTGCATTTTCAAGTTCATATACCTGATAATAAAAAACCTTGCATTTTTTTGGATGGGGGCTGAAAAATTTCCAGCAATTCACTGCTTTTCCTAGTTCATATACTTCATTAAAAAAAAACCTTGCATTTTTTGGGGCCTGAAAAATTGAAGCAATTCACTGCATTTCCAAGTTCATATACCTGATTAAAAAAAAACCTTACCATTTTTTTTTTGGGGGGGGGGGGGCTGAAAAAGTTGAAGCAATTCACTGCATTTCCAAGTTCATATTCCTGATAAAAAACCTTGCATCTTTTGGGGGGCCTGAAAAATTGAAGCAATTCACTGCAGTTCCAATTTAATTTACCTGATAAAAAAAACTTTGTATTTTGTGTTTTTTTTCTTTTTTCTTTTTTTTGGGGGGGGGCTTAAAAATTGAAGCAATTCACTGCATTGCCAAGTTCATATACCTGATAAAAAAATCCTTGCATTTTGGGGGGCTGAAAAATTTGCAGCAATGCACTGCAATTCTAAGTTATTATACCTGATATATATAAAAAAAAATCCTCTGCATTTTATTGGGGGGGGAGCTTAAAACTTTGCGGCAATCTACTGCATTTCCAAGTTCATATACCTGATAAATACCTTGCATTTTTGGGGGGCCTGAAAAATTGAAGCAATTCACTGCAATTCCAAGTTCATATACCTGATAGAAACGTTGATTTTTTTTTTTTTTTTTTTGGGGGGGGGCCCTGAAAAAATTGCAGCAATTTACTGCATTGCCAAGTTCATATACCTGATAAAAACCTTGTATTTTGGGAGGGGGGCTGAAAAAATGCAGCAATTCACTGCATTTCCAATTTTATATAGTTGATAAAAAAAATTGTATTTTTAGGGGGCCTGGCAAATTAAAGCAATCCACTGCATTTCCAAGTTCATATAGCTGATTAAAAAAAACTAGCATTTTTGGGGGGCCTGAAAACTTGCAGCAATTCACTACATTTCAAAGTTCATATACCTGATAAATGCCTTGCATTTTTTTTTTTTTTGGGGGGGGGGGCTGGAAAATTAAAGCAATCCACTGCATTTCCAAGTTCATATACCTGATAATAAAAAACCTTGCATATTTTTGGATGGGGCTGAAAAATTTGCAGCATTTCACTGCATTTCCAAGTTCATATACTTGATAAAAAAAAAAAATACCTTGCATTTTTGGGGGGCCTTAAAAATTGCAGCAATTCACTGCATTTTCAAGTTCATATACCTGATAATAAAAAACCTTGCATTTTTTTGGATGGGGGCTGAAAAATTTCCAGCAATTCACTGCTTTTCCTAGTTCATATACTTCATTAAAAAAAAACCTTGCATTTTTTGGGGCCTGAAAAATTGAAGCAATTCACTGCATTTCCAAGTTCATATACCTGATTAAAAAAAAACCTTACCATTTTTTTTTTTGGGGGGGGGGGGCTGAAAAAGTTGAAGCAATTCACTGCATTTCCAAGTTCATATTCCTGATAAAAAACCTTGCATCTTTTGGGGGGCCTGAAAAATTGAAGCAAGTCACTGCAGTTCCAATTTAATTTACCTGATAAAAAAACTTTGTATTTTGTGTTTTTTTTTTTTTTTTTTTTTTTTGGGGGGGGGCTGAAAAATTGAAGCAATTCATTGCATTGCCAAGTTCATATTCCTGATAAAAAACCTTGCATTTTTTGGGGGGCCTGAAAAATTGAAGCAATTCACTGCAGTTCCAATTTAATTTACCTGATTAAAAAATCCTTGCATTTTGTGTTTCATTTGGGGGGAGGGCTTAAAAATTGAAGCAATTCACTGTATTGCCAAGTTCATATACCTGATAAAAACCTTGCATTTTTTTCTTTGGGGGGGGGGGTTTAAAAATTGAAGCAATTCACTGCATTGCCAAGTTCATATACCTGATAAAAAAAATCCTTGCATTTTGGGGGGCCTAAAAAATTGAAGCAATTCACTGAAAATCCAAGTTCAAATACCTGATAGAAATCTTGAATTTTTTGGAGGGGAAGGGCTGAAAAATTGAAGCAATTCACTGCATTTCCAAATTCATATACTTGATTAAAAAAAAAACCTTGCAATTTTGGGGGCCTGAAAAATTGCTGCAATTCTCTGCAGTTCCAATTTCATATACCTGATAAAAACCTTTCAATTTTGGGGGGGCCTGAAAAATTGCAGCATTTCACTGCATTGCCAAGTTCATATACCTGATAAAAAAATCCTTGCATTTTGGGGGGCTGAAAAATTTGCAGCAATGCACTGCAATTCTAAGTTATTATACCTGATATAAAAAAAACCTCTGCATTTTATTGGGGGAAGCTTAAAACTTTGCGGCAATCCACTGCATTTCCAAGTTCATATACCTGATAAATACCTTGCATTTTTGGGGGGGCCTGAAAAATTGAAGCAATTCACTGCAATTCCAAGTTCATATACCTGATAGAAACCTTGAATTTTTTTTTAGGGGGTGGGCTGAAAAATTGCAGCAATTTACTGCATTTCCACGTTCACATTCCTGATAAAAAAACCTTGCATTTTGGGAGGGGGGCTGAAAAATTACAGCAATTCACTGCATTTCCAAGTTTATATAGTTGATAAAAACCTTGTATTTTTAGGGGGCCTGACAAATTAAAGCAATCCACTGCATTTCCAAGTTCATATAGCTGATTAAAAAAAAACTAGCATTTTTGGGGGGCCTGAAAAATTGCAGCAATTCACTGAAACTCCAAGTTCATATACCTGATAGAAACCTTGCATTTGTTTTTGGTTTTTTTTTGGGGTGGGTGAAAAATTGAAGCAATTCACTGCATTTCCAAATTCATATAGCTGAAAAAAACCTTACATTTTTGGGGTGCCTGAAAAATTGAAGCAATTCACTGCATTTCCAAGTTCATATACCTGAAATTAAAAAACCTTGATTTTTTTTTTGGGGGGGAGGCTGAAACGTTGAATCAAGTCACTGCATTTCAAGGTTCATATACCTGATAAAAACCTTGCATTTTTGGAGGCTTGAAAAATTGCAGCAATTCACTGCAGTTCCAATTTAATTTACCTGATAAATAAAAAACCTTGCATTTTGTGTTGTTTTTTTTTTTTGGGGGGGAGGGGGCTTAAAAATTAAAGCAATTCACTGCATATACAAGTTCATATAGCTGTAAAAATAACCTTGCATTTTGGGGGGCCTGAAAAATTGCAGCAATTCACTGCAACTCCAAGTTCATATACCTGATAGAATCCTTGTATTTTTTAGGGGGGGGCTGAAAAATTGAAGCAATTCACTGCATTTCCAAATTCATATAGCTGAAAAAAACCTTGCATTTTTGGGGTGCCTGAAAAATTGAAGCAATTCACTGCATTTCCAAGTTCATATACCTGATATTAAAAAACCTTGTATTTTTTTGGATGGGGCTGAAAAATATGCAGCAATTCTCTGCATTTCCAAGTTCATAAACCTGATAAAAAAAAATCCTTGCATTTTGGGGGGCTGAAAAATTTGCAGCAATGCACTGCAATTCTAAGTTATTATACCTGATATATATATAAAAAAAAAACCTCTGCATTTTATTGGGGGGAGCTTAAAACTTTGCGGCAATCTACTGCATTTCCAAGTTCATATACCTGATAAATACCTTGCATTTTTGGGGGGCCTGAAAAATTGAAGCAATTCACTGCAATTCCAAGTTCATATACCTGATAGAAACGTTGATTTTTTTTTATTTTTTTTTTGGGGGGGGGCCTGAAAAAATTGCAGCAATTTACTGCATTGCCAAGTTCATATACCTGATAAAAACCTTGTATTTTGGGAGGGGGGCTGAAAAAATGCAGCAATTCACTGCATTTCCAATTTTATATAGTTGATAAAAAAAATTGTATTTTTAGGGGGCCTGGCAAATTAAAGCAATCCACTGCATTTCCAAGTTCATATAGCTGATTAAAAAAAACTAGCATTTTTGGGGGGCCTGAAAAATTGCAGCAATTCACTACATTTCAAAGTTCATATACCTGATAAATGCCTTGCATTTTTTTTTGGGGGGGGGCTGGAAAATTGAAGCAATCCACTGCATTTCCAAGTTCATATACCTGATAATAAAAAACCTTGCATATTTTTGGATGGGGCTGAAAAATTTGCAGCATTTCACTGCATTTCCAAGTTCATATACTTGATAAAAAAAAAAAAACCTTGCATTTTTGGGGGGCCTTAAAAATTGCAGCAATTCACTGCATTTCCAAGTTCATATACCTGATAATAAAAAACCTTGCATTTTTTTGGATGGGGGCTGAAAAATTTCCAGCAATTCACTGCTTTTCCTAGTTCATATACTTCATTAAAAAAAAACCTTGCATTTTTTGGGGCCTGAAAAATTGAAGCAATTCACTGCATTTCCAAGTTCATATACCTGATTAAAAAAAAACCTTACCATTTTTTTTTTGGGGGGGGGGGCTGAAAAAGTTGAAGCAATTCACTGCATTTCCAAGTTCATATTCCTGATAAAAAACCTTGCATCTTTTGGGGGGCCTGAAAAATTGAAGCAATTCACTGCAGTTCCAATTTAATTTACCTGATAAAAAAACTTTGTATTTTGTGTTTTTTTTCTTTTTTCTTTTTTTTGGGGGGGGGCTTAAAAATTGAAGCAATTCACTGCATTGCCAAGTTCATATACCTGATAAAAAAATCCTTGCATTTTGGGGGGCTGAAAAATTTGCAGCAATGCACTGCAATTCTAAGTTATTATACCTGATATATATAAAAAAAAATCCTCTGCATTTTATTGGGGGGGGAGCTTAAAACTTTGCGGCAATCTACTGCATTTCCAAGTTCATATACCTGATAAATACCTTGCATTTTTGGGGGGCCTGAAAAATTGAAGCAATTCACTGCAATTCCAAGTTCATATACCTGATAGAAACGTTGATTTTTTTTTTTTTTTTGGGGGGGGGGCCCTGAAAAAATTGCAGCAATTTACTGCATTGCCAAGTTCATATACCTGATAAAAACCTTGTATTTTGGGAGGGGGGCTGAAAAAATGCAGCAATTCACTGCATTTCCAATTTTATATAGTTGATAAAAAAAATTGTATTTTTAGGGGGCCTGGCAAATTAAAGCAATCCACTGCATTTCCAAGTTCATATAGCTGATTAAAAAAAACTAGCATTTTTGGGGGGCCTGAAAACTTGCAGCAATTCACTACATTTCAAAGTTCATATACCTGATAAATGCCTTGCATTTTTTTTTTTTTGGGGGGGGGGGGGCTGGAAAATTAAAGCAATCCACTGCATTTCCAAGTTCATATACCTGATAATAAAAAACCTTGCATATTTTTGGATGGGGCTGAAAAATTTGCAGCATTTCACTGCATTTCCAAGTTCATATACTTGATAAAAAAAAAAAACTACCTTGCATTTTTGGGGGGCCTTAAAAATTGCAGCAATTCACTGCATTTTCAAGTTCATATACCTGATAATAAAAAACCTTGCATTTTTTTGGATGGGGGCTGAAAAATTTCCAGCAATTCACTGCTTTTCCTAGTTCATATACTTCATTAAAAAAAAACCTTGCATTTTTTGGGGCCTGAAAAATTGAAGCAATTCACTGCATTTCCAAGTTCATATACCTGATTAAAAAAAAACCTTACCATTTTTTTTTTGGGGGGGGGGGGCTGAAAAAGTTGAAGCAATTCACTGCATTTCCAAGTTCATATTCCTGATAAAAAACCTTGCATCTTTTGGGGGGCCTGAAAAATTGAAGCAAGTCACTGCAGTTCCAATTTAATTTACCTGATAAAAAAAACTTTGTATTTTGTGTTTTTTTTTTTTTTTTTTTTTTTGGGGGGGGGCTGAAAAATTGAAGCAATTCATTGCATTGCCAAGTTCATATTCCTGATAAAAAACCTTGCATTTTTTGGGGGGCCTGAAAAATTGAAGCAATTCACTGCAGTTCCAATTTAATTTACCTGATTAAAAAATCCTTGCATTTTGTGTTTCATTTGGGGGGAGGGCTTAAAAATTGAAGCAATTCACTGTATTGCCAAGTTCATATACCTGATAAAAACCTTGCATTTTTTTCTTTGGGGGGGGGGTTTAAAAATTGAAGCAATTCACTGCATTGCCAAGTTCATATACCTGATAAAAAAAATCCTTGCATTTTGGGGGGCCTAAAAAATTGAAGCAATTCACTGAAAATCCAAGTTCAAATACCTGATAGAAATCTTGAATTTTTTGGAGGGGAAGGGCTGAAAAATTGAAGCAATTCACTGCATTTCCAAATTCATATACTTGATTAAAAAAAAAACCTTGCAATTTTGGGGGCCTGAAAAATTGCTGCAATTCTCTGCAGTTCCAATTTCATATACCTGATAAAAACCTTTCAATTTTGGGGGGGCCTGAAAAATTGCAGCATTTCACTGCATTGCCAAGTTCATATACCTGATAAAAAAATCCTTGCATTTTGGGGGGCTGAAAAATTTGCAGCAATGCACTGCAATTCTAAGTTATTATACCTGATATAAAAAAAACCTCTGCATTTTATTGGGGGAAGCTTAAAACTTTGCGGCAATCCACTGCATTTCCAAGTTCATATACCTGATAAATACCTTGCATTTTTGGGGGGGCCTGAAAAATTGAAGCAATTCACTGCAATTCCAAGTTCATATACCTGATAGAAACCTTGAATTTTTTTTTAGGGGGTGGGCTGAAAAATTGCAGCAATTTACTGCATTTCCACGTTCACATTCCTGATAAAAAAACCTTGCATTTTGGGAGGGGGGCTGAAAAATTACAGCAATTCACTGCATTTCCAAGTTTATATAGTTGATAAAAACCTTGTATTTTTAGGGGGCCTGACAAATTAAAGCAATCCACTGCATTTCCAAGTTCATATAGCTGATTAAAAAAAAACTAGCATTTTTGGGGGGCCTGAAAAATTGCAGCAATTCACTGAAACTCCAAGTTCATATACCTGATAGAAACCTTGCATTTGTTTTTGGTTTTTTTTTGGGGTGGGTGAAAAATTGAAGCAATTCACTGCATTTCCAAATTCATATAGCTGAAAAAAACCTTACATTTTTGGGGTGCCTGAAAAATTGAAGCAATTCACTGCATTTCCAAGTTCATATACCTGAAATTAAAAAACCTTGATTTTTTTTTTGGGGGGGAGGCTGAAACGTTGAATCAAGTCACTGCATTTCAAGGTTCATATACCTGATAAAAACCTTGCATTTTTGGAGGCTTGAAAAATTGCAGCAATTCACTGCAGTTCCAATTTAATTTACCTGATAAATAAAAAACCTTGCATTTTGTGTTGTTTTTTTTTTTGGGGGGGGAGAGGGGGCTTAAAAATTAAAGCAATTCACTGCATATACAAGTTCATATAGCTGTAAAAATAACCTTGCATTTTGGGGGGCCTGAAAAATTGCAGCAATTCACTGCAACTCCAAGTTCATATACCTGATAGAATCCTTGTATTTTTTAGGGGGGGGCTGAAAAATTGAAGCAATTCACTGCATTTCCAAATTCATATAGCTGAAAAAAACCTTGCATTTTTGGGGTGCCTGAAAAATTGAAGCAATTCACTGCATTTCCAAGTTCATATACCTGATATTAAAAAACCTTGTATTTTTTTGGATGGGGCTGAAAAATATGCAGCAATTCTCTGCATTTCCAAGTTCATAAACCTGATAAAAAAAAATCCTTGCATTTTGGGGGGCTGAAAAATTTGCAGCAATGCACTGCAATTCTAAGTTATTATACCTGATATATATATAAAAAAAAACCTCTGCATTTTATTGGATGGGGGCTGAAAAATTTCCAGCAATTCACTGCTTTTCCTAGTTCATATACTTCATAAAAAAAAAACCTTGCATTTTTTGGGGCCTGAAAAATTGAAGCAATTCACTGCATTTCCAAGTTCATATACCTGATTAAAAAAAAACCTTACCATTTTTTTTTTTTGGGGGGGGGGGGCTGAAAAAGTTGAAGCAATTCACTGCATTTCCAAGTTCATATTCCTGATAAAAAACCTTGCATCTTTTGGGGGGCCTGAAAAATTGAAGCAATTCACTGCAGTTCCAATTTAATTTACCTGATAAAAAAAACTTTGTATTTTGTGTTTTTTTTCTTTTTTTTTTTTGGGGGGGGGCTTAAAAATTGAAGCAATTCACTGCATTGCCAAGTTCATATACCTGATAAAAAAATCCTTGCATTTTGGGGGGCTGAAAAATTTGCAGCAATGCACTGCAATTCTAAGTTATTATACCTGATATATATAAAAAAAAATCCTCTGCATTTTATTGGGGGGGAGCTTAAAACTTTGCGGCAATCTACTGCATTTCCAAGTTCATATACCTGATAAATACCTTGCATTTTTGGGGGGCCTGAAAAATTGAAGCAATTCACTGCAATTCCAAGTTCATATACCTGATAGAAACGTTGATTTTTTTTTTTTTTTTTTGGGGGGGGGGCCCTGAAAAAATTGCAGCAATTTACTGCATTGCCAAGTTCATATACCTGATAAAAACCTTGTATTTTGGGAGGGGGGCTGAAAAAATGCAGCAATTCACTGCATTTCCAATTTTATATAGTTGATAAAAAAAATTGTATTTTTAGGGGGCCTGGCAAATTAAAGCAATCCACTGCATTTCCAAGTTCATATAGCTGATTAAAAAAAACTAGCATTTTTGGGGGGCCTGAAAAATTGCAGCAATTCACTACATTTCAAAGTTCATATACCTGATAAATGCCTTGCATTTTTTTTTTGGGGGGGGGGCTGGAAAATTGAAGCAATCCACTGCATTTCCAAGTTCATATACCTGATAATAAAAAACCTTGCATATTTTTGGATGGGGCTGAAAAATTTGCAGCATTTCACTGCATTTCCAAGTTCATATACCTGATAAAAACCTTGCATTTTTGGAGGCTTGAAAAATTGCAGCAATTCACTGCAGTTCCAATTTAATTTACCTGATAAAAAAAACCTTGCATTTTGTGTTGGTTTTTTTTGGGGGGGAGGGGGCTTAAAAATTGAAGCAATTCACTGCATATACAAGTTCATATAGCTGTAAAAATAACCTTGCATTTTGGGGGGCCTGAAAAATTGCAGCAATTCACTGCAACTCCAAGTTCATATACCTGATAGAAACGTTGCATTTTTTTTAGGGGGGTGGGCTGAAAAATTGAAGCATTTCACTGCATTTCCAAATTCATATAGCTGAAAAAAACCTTGCATTTTTGGGGTGCCTGAAAAATTGAAGCAATTCACTGCATTTCCAAGTTCATATACCTGATATTAAAAAACCTTGTATTTTTTTGGATGGGGCTGAAAAATATGCAGCAATTCTCTGCATTTCCAAGTTCATAAACCTGATAAAAAAAATCCTTGCATTTTGGGGGGCTGAAAAATTTGCAGCAATGCACTGCAATTCTAAGTTATTATACCTGATATATGTATAAAAAAAAAAAAACCTCTGCATTTTATTGGGGGGGAGCTTAAAACTTTGCGGCAATCTACTGAATTTCCAAGTTCATATACCTGATAAATACCTTGCATTTTTGGGGGGCCTGAAAAATTGAAGCAATTCACTGCAATTCCAAGTTCATATACCTGATAGAAACGTTGATTTTTTTTTTTTTTTTGTTTTTTTTTGGGGGGGGGGCCTGAAAAAATTGCAGCAATTTACTGCATTGCCAAGTTCATATACCTGATAAAAACCTTGTATTTTGGGAGGGGGGCTGAAAAAAATGCAGCAATTCACTGCATTTCCAATTTTATATAGTTGATAAAAAAAAATTGTATATTTAGGGGGCCTGGCAAATTAAAGCAATCCACTGCATTTCCAAGTTCATATAGCTGATTAAAAAAAACACTAGCATTTTTGGGGGGCCTGAAAAATTGCAGCAATTCACTACATTTCAAAGTTCATATACCTGATAAATGCCTTGCATTTTTTTTTTTTTTTTGGGGGGGGGGCTGGAAAATTGAAGCAATCCACTGCATTTCCAAATTCATATACCTGATAATAAAAAACCTTGCATATTTTTGGATGGGGCTGAAAAATTTGCAGCATTTCACTGCATTTCCAAGTTCATATACTTGATAAAATAAAAAAACCTTGCATTTTTGGGGGGCCTTAAAAATTGCAGCAATTCACTGCATTTTCAAGTTCATATACCTGATAATAAAAAACCTTGCATTTTTTTGGATGGGGGCTGAAAAATTTCCAGCAATTCACTGCTTTTCCTAGTTCATATACTTCATTAAAAAAAACCTTGCATTTTTTGGGGCCTGAAAAATTGCAGCAATTCTCTGCATTTCCAAGTTCATATTCCTGATAAAAAAAAACTTGCATCTTTTGGGGGGCCTGAAAAATTGAAGCAATTCACTGCAGTTCCAATTTAATTTACCTGATTAAAAAAACCTTGTATTTTGTGGTTTTTTTTGTTTTTTTTTGGGGGGGGGGCTTAAAAATTGAAGCAATTCACTGCATTGCCAAATTCGTATGCCTGATAAAAAAATCCTTGCATTTTGGGGGGCTGAAAAATTTGCAGCAATTCACTGCAATTCCAATTTAATTTACCTGATTAAAAAATCCTTGCATTTTGTGTTTCTTTTGGGGGGAGGGGCATAAAAATTGAAGCAATTCACTGTATTGCCAAGTTCATATACCTGATAAAAACCTTGCATTTTTTTCTTTGGGGGGGGGGGGGTTTAAAAATTGAAGCAATTCACTGCATTGCCAAGTTCATATACCTGATAAAAAAAATCCTTGCATTTTGGGGGGCCTAAAAAATTGAAGCAATTCACTGAAAATCCAAGTTCAAATACCTGATAGAAATCTTGAATTTTTTGGAGGGGAAGGGCTGAAAAATTGAAGCAATTCACTGCATTTCCAAATTCATATACTTGATTAAAAAAAAAACCTTGCAATTTTGGGGGCCTGAAAAATTGCTGCAATTCTCTGCAGTTCCAATTTCATATACCTGATAAAAACCTTTCAATTTTGGGGGGGCCTGAAAAATTGCAGCATTTCACTGCATTGCCAAGTTCATATACCTGATAAAAAAAATCCTTGCATTTTGGGGGGCTGAAAAATTTGCAGCAATGCACTGCAATTCTAAGTTATTATACCTGATATAAAAAAAACCTCTGCATTTTATTGGGGGAAGCTTAAAACTTTGCGGCAATCCACTGCATTTCCAAGTTCATATACCTGATAAATACCTTGCATTTTTGGGGGGGCCTGAAAAATTGAAGCAATTCACTGCAATTCCAAGTTCATATACCTGATAGAAACCTTGAATTTTTTTTAGGGGGTGGGCTGAAAAATTGCAGCAATTTACTGCATTTCCACGTTCACATTCCTGATAAAAACCTTGCATTTTGGGAGGGGGGCTGAAAAATTACAGCAATTCACTGCATTTCCAAGTTTATATAGTTGATAAAAACCTTGTATTTTTAGGGGGCCTGACAAATTAAAGCAATCCACTGCATTTCCAAGTTCATATAGCTGATTAAAAAAAAACTAGCATTTTTGGGGGGTCTGAAAAATTGCAGCAATTCACTGAAACTCCAAGTTCATATACCTGATAGAAACCTTGCATTTGTTTTTGGTTTTTTTTTTGGGGTGGGTGAAAAATTAAAGCAATTCACTGCATTTCCAAATTCATATAGCTGAAAAAAACCTTACATTTTTGGGGTGCCTGAAAAATTGAAGCAATTCACTGCATTTCCAAGTTCATATACCTGAAATTAAAAAACCTTGATTTTTTTTTGGGGGGAGGCTGAAACGTTGAATCAATTCACTGCATTTCAAGGTTCATATACCTGATAAAAACCTTGCATTTTTGGAGGCTTGAAAAATTGCAGCAATTCACTGCAGTTCCAATTTAATTTACCTGATAAAAAAAACCCTTGCATTTTGTGTTGTTTTTTTTTTTGGGGGGGGGAGGGGGCTTAAAAATTGAAGCAATTCACTGCATATACAAGTTCATATAGCTGTAAAAATAACCTTGCATTTTGGGGGGCCTGAAAAATTGCAGCAATTCACTGCAACTCCAAGTTCATATACCTGATAGAAACCTTGCATTTTTTTAGGGGGGGGGGCTGAAAAATTGAAGCAATTCACTGCATTTCCAAATTCATATAGCTGAAAAAAACCTTGCATTTTTGGGGTGCCTGAAAAATTGAAGCAATTCACTGCATTTCCAAGTTCATATACCTGATATTAAAAAACCTTGTATTTTTTTGGATGGGGCTGAAAAATATGCAGCAATTCTCTGCATTTCCAAGTTCATAAACCTGATAAAAAAAAATCCTTGCATTTTGGGGGGCTGAAAAATTTGCAGCAATGCACTGCAATTCTAAGTTATTATACCTGATATATATATAAAAAAAAACCTCTGCATTTTATTGGGGGGAGCTTAAAACTTTGCAGCAATCTACTGCATTTCCAAGTTCATATACCTGATAAATACCTTGCATTTTTGGGGGGCCTGAAAAATTGAAGCAATTCACTGCAATTCCAAGTTCATATACCTGATAGAAACGTTGATTTTTTTTTTGATTTTTTTTTGGGGGGGGGCCTGAAAAAATTGCAGCAATTTACTGCATTGCCAAGTTCATATACCTGATAAAAACCTTGTATTTTGGGAGGGGGGCTGAAAAAATGCAGCAATTCACTGCATTTCCAATTTTATATAGTTGATAAAAAAAAATTGTATTTTTAGGGGGCCTGGCAAATTAAAGCAATCCACTGCATTTCCAAGTTCATATAGCTGATAAAAAAAAAACTAGCATTTTTGGGGGGCCTGAAAAATTGCAGCAATTCACTACATTTCAAAGTTCATATACCTGATAAATGCCTTGCATTTTTTTTTTTTTTTTGGGGGGGGGGGCTGGAAAATTAAAGCAATCTACTGCATTTTCAAGTTCTTATAACTGATAATAACCTTGCTTTTTTGGGGGGGAGTGAAAAAAATTGAAGCAATCCACTTCATTTCCAAATTCATATAGCTGATAAAAAAAACTTGCATTTTTGGGTGGCCTGAAAAAAATTGCAAAAAAATTACTGCTTTTCCAAGTTCATATACCTGATAAAAACCTTGCATTTTTTTTTTTGGGGGGGGGGGGCTGAAAAATTGAAGCAATTCATTGCATTGCCAAGTTCATATTCCTGATAAAAAAACCTTGCATTTTTTGGGGGGCCTGAAAAATTGAATCAATTCACTGCAGTTCCAATTTAATTTACCTGATTAAAAAATCCTTGCATTTTGTGTTTCTTTTGGGGGGAGGGCTTAAAAATTGAAGCAATTCACTGTATTGCCAAGTTCATATACCTGATAAAAACCTTGCATTTTTTTCTTTGGGGGGGGGGGGGGTTTAAAAATTGAAGCAATTCACTGCATTGCCAAGTTCATATACCTGATAAAAAAAATCCTTGCATTTTGGGGGGCCTAAAAAATTGAAGCAATTCACTGAAAATCCAAGTTCAAATACCTGATAGAAATCTTGAATTTTTTGGAGGGGAAGGGCTGAAAAATTGAAGCAATTCACTGCATTTCCAAATTCATATACTTGATTAAAAAAAAAACCTTGCAATTTTGGGGGCCTGAAAAATTGCTGCAATTCTCTGCAGTTCCAATTTCATATACCTGATAAAAACCTTTCAATTTTGGGGGGGCCTGAAAAATTGCAGCATTTCACTGCATTGCCAAGTTCATATACCTGATAAAAAAATCCTTGCATTTTGGGGGGCTGAAAAATTTGCAGCAATGCACTGCAATTCTAAGTTATTATACCTGATATAAAAAAAACCTCTGCATTTTATTGGGGGAAGCTTAAAACTTTGCGGCAATCCACTGCATTTCCAAGTTCATATACCTGATAAATACCTTGCATTTTTGGGGGGGCCTGAAAAATTGAAGCAATTCACTGCAATTCCAAGTTCATATACCTGATAGAAACCTTGAATTTTTTTTAGGGGGTGGGCTGAAAAATTGCAGCAATTTACTGCATTTCCACGTTCACATTCCTGATAAAAAACCTTGCATTTTGGGAGGGGGGCTGAAAAATTACAGCAATTCACTGCATTTCCAAGTTTATGTAGTTGATAAAAACCTTGTATTTTTAGGGGGGCCTGACAAATTAAAGCAATCCACTGCATTTCCAAGTTCATATAGCTGATTAAAAAAAAACTAGCATTTTTGGGGGGCCTGAAAAATTGCAGCAATTCACTGAAACTCCAAGTTCATATACCTGATAGAAACCTTGCATTTGTTTTTGGGTTTTTTTTGGGGTGGGTAAAAAATTGAAGCAATTCACTGCATTTCCAAATTCATATAGCTGAAAAAAACCTTACATTTTTGGGGTGCCTGAAAAATTGAAGCAATTCACTGCATTTCCAAGTTCATATACCTGAAATTAAAAAACCTTGATTTTTTTTTTGGGGGGGGAGGCTGAAACGTTGAATCAATTCACTGCATTTCAAGGTTCATATACCTGATAAAAACCTTGCATTTTTGGAGGCTTGAAAAATTGCAGCAATTCACTGCAGTTTCCAATTTAATTTACCTGATAAAAAAAACCTTGCATTTTGTGTTGTTTTTTTTTTTTTGGGGGGGAGGGGGCTTAAAAATTAAAGCAATTCACTGCATATACAAGTTCATATAGCTGTAAAAATAACCTTGCATTTTGGGGGGCCTGAAAAATTGCAGCAATTCACTGCAACTCCAAGTTCATATACCTGATAGAAACCTTGCATTTTTTTAGGGGGGGGGCTGAAAAATTGAAGCAATTCACTGCATTTCCAAATTCATATAGCTGAAAAAAACCTTGCATTTTTTGGGTGCCTGAAAAATCGAAGCAATTCACTGCATTTCCAAGTTCATATACCTGATATTAAAAAACCTTGTATTTTTTTGGATGGGGCTGAAAAATATGCAGCAATTCTCTGCATTTCCAAGTTCATAAACCTGATAAAAAAAAATCCTTGCATTTTGGGGGGCTGAAAAATTTGCAGCAATGCACTGCAATTCTAAGTTATTATACCTGATATAAATATAAAAAAAAAACCTCTGCATTTTATTGGGGGGGAGCTTAAAACTTTGCGGCAATCTACTGCATTTCCAAGTTCATATACCTGATAAATACCTTGCATTTTTGGGGGGCCTGAAAAATTGAAGCAATTCACTGCAATTCCAAGTTCATATACCTGATAGAAACGTTGATTTTTTTTTTTTTTTTTTTTTTTGGGGGGGGGGGGCCTGAAAAAATTGCAGCAATTTACTGCATTGCCAAGTTCATATACCTGATAAAAACCTTGTATTTTGGGAGGGGGGCTGAAAAAATGCAGCAATTCACTGCATTTCCAATTTTATATAGTTGATAAAAAAAATTGTATTTTTAGGGGGCCTGGCAAATTAAAGCAATCCACTGCATTTCCAAGTTCATATAGCTGATTAAAAAAAAACTAGCATTTTTGGGGGGCCTGAAAAATTGCAGCAATTCACTACATTTCAAAGTTCATATACCTGATAAATGCCTTGCATTTTTTTTTTTGGGGGGGGGGCTGGAAAATTGAAGCAATCCACTGCATTTCCAAGTTCATATACCTGATAATAAAAAACCTTGCATATTTTTGGATGGGGCTGAAAAATTTGCAGCATTTCACTGCATTTCCAAGTTCATATACTTGATAAAAAAAAAAAAACCTTGCATTTTTGGGGGGCCTTAAAAATTGCAGCAATTCACTGCATTTTCAAGTTCATATACCTGATAATAAAAAACCTTGCATTTTTTTGGATGGGGGCTGAAAAATTTCCAGCAATTCACTGCTTTTCCTAGTTCATATACTTCATTAAAAAAAAACCTTGCATTTTTTGGGGCCTGAAAAATTGAAGCAATTCACTGCATTTCCAAGTTCATATACCTGATTAAAAAAAAACCTTACCATTTTTTTTTTTTTTGGGGGGGGGCTGAAAAAGTTGAAGCAATTCACTGCATTTCCAAGTTCATATTCCTGATAAAAAAACCTTGCATCTTTTGGGGGGCCTGAAAAATTGAAGCAATTCACTGCAGTTCCAATTTAATTTACCTGATAAAAAAAACTTTGTATTTTGTGTTTTTTTTCTTTTTTTTTTTTGGGGGGGGGGGCTTAAAAATTGAAGCAATTCACTGCATTGCCAAGTTCATATACCTGATAAAAAAATCCTTGCATTTTGGGGGGCTGAAAAATTTGCAGCAATGCACTGCAATTCTAAGTTATTATACCTGATATATATAAAAAAAAATCCTCTGCATTTTATTGGGGGGGAGCTTAAAACTTTGCGGCAATCTACTGCATTTCCAAGTTCATATACCTGATAAATACCTTGCATTTTTGGGGGGCCTGAAAAATTGAAGCAATTCACTGCAATTCCAAGTTCATATACCTGATAGAAACGTTGATTTTTTTTTTTTTTTTTTTTTGGGGGGGGGGCCTGAAAAAATTGCAGCAATTTACTGCATTGCAAAGTTCATATACCTGATAAAAAACCTTGTATTTTGGGAGGGGGGCTGAAAAAATGCAGCAATTCACTGCATTTCCAATTTTATATAGTTGATAAAAAAAATAGTATTTTTAGGGGGCCTGGCAAATTAAAGCAATCCACTGCATTTCCAAGTTCATATAGCTGATTAAAAAAAAACTAGCATTTTTGGGGGGCCTGAAAAATTGCAGCAATTCACTACATTTCAAAGTTCATATACCTGATAAATGCCTTGCATTTTTTTTTTTTTTGGGGGGGGGGGGCTGGAAAATTGAAGCAATCCACTGCATTTCCAAGTTCATATACCTGATAATAAAAAACCTTGCATATTTTTGGATGGGGCTGAAAAATTTGCAGCATTTCACTGCATTTCCAAGTTCATATACTTGATAAAAAAATCCTTGCATTTTGGGGGGCTGAAAAATTTGCAGCAATGCACTGCAATTCTAAGTTATTATACCTGATATAAAAAAAACCTCTGCATTTTATTGGGGGAAGCTTAAAACTTTGCGGCAATCCACTGCATTTCCAAGTTCATATACCTGATAAATACCTTGCATTTTTGGGGGGGCCTGAAAAATTGAAGCAATTCACTGCAATTCCAAGTTCATATACCTGATAGAAACCTTGAATTTTTTTTAGGGGGTGGGCTGAAAAATTGCAGCAATTTACTGCATTTCCACGTTCACATTCCTGATAAAAACCTTGCATTTTGGGAGGGGGGCTGAAAAATTACAGCAATTCACTGCATTTCCAAGTTTATATAGTTGATAGAAACCTTGTATTTTTAGGGGGCCTGACAAATTAAAGCAATCCACTGCATTTCCAAGTTCATATAGCTGATTAAAAAAAAAAACTAGCATTTTTGGGGGGCCTGAAAAATTGCAGCAATTCACTGAAACTCCAAGTTCATATACCTGATAGAAACCTTGCATTTGTTTTTGTTTTGTTTTTTTTTTGGGGGGGGGTGAAAAATTGAAGCAATTCACTGCATTTCCAAATTCATATAGCTGAATAAAACCTTACATTTTTGGGGTGCCTGAAAAATTTAAGCAATTCACTGCATTTCCAAGTTCATATACCTGAAATTAAAAAACCTTGATTTTTTTTTGGGGGGAGGCTGAAACGTTGAATCAATTCACTGCATTTCAAGGTTCATATACCTGATAAAAACCTTGCATTTTTGGAGGCTTGAAAAATTGCAGCAATTCACTGCAGTTCCAATTTAATTTACCTGATAAAAAAAACCTTGCATTTTGTGTTGTTTTTTTTTGGGGGGGGGAGGGGGCTTAAAAATTGAAGCAATTCACTGCATATACAAGTTCATATAGCTGTAAAAATAACCTTGCATTTTGGGGGGCCTGAAAAATTGCAGCAATTCACTGCAACTCCAAGTTCATATACCTGATAGAAACGTTGCATTTTTTTTAGGGGGGTGGGCTGAAAAATTGAAGCATTTCACTGCATTTCCAAATTCATATAGCTGAAAAAAACCTTGCATTTTTGGGGTGCCTGAAAAATTGAAGCAATTCACTGCATTTCCAAGTTCATATACCTGATATTAAAAAACCTTGTATTTTTTTGGATGGGGCTGAAAAATATGCAGCAATTCTCTGCATTTCCAAGTTCATAAACCTGATAAAAAAAATCCTTGCATTTTGGGGGGCTGAAAAATTTGCAGCAATGCACTGCAATTCTAAGTTATTATACCTGGTATATGTATAAAAAAAAAAAAACCTCTGCATTTTATTGGGGGGGAGCTTAAAACTTTGCGGCAATCTACTGAATTTCCAAGTTCATATACCTGATAAATACCTTGCATTTTTGGGGGGCCTGAAAAATTGAAGCAATTCACTGCAATTCCAAGTTCATATACCTGATAGAAACGTTGATTTTTTTTTTTTTTTTTTTGGGGGGGGGGCCCTGAAAAAATTGCAGCAATTTACTGCATTGCCAAGTTCATATACCTGATAAAAACCTTGTATTTTGGGAGGGGGGCTGAAAAAATGCAGCAATTCACTGCATTTCCAATTTTATATAGTTGATAAAAAAAATTGTATTTTTAGGGGGCCTGGCAAATTAAAGCAATCCACTGCATTTCCAAGTTCATATAGCTGATTAAAAAAAATACTAGCATTTTTGGGGGGCCTGAAAAATTGCAGCAATTCACTACATTTCAAAGTTCATATACCTGATAAATGCCTTGCAGTTTTTTTTTTTTTTTTTTGGGGGGGGGGGGGGCTGGAAAATTGAAGCAATCCACTGCATTTCCAAATTCATATACCTGATAATAAAAAACCTTGCATATTTTTGGATGGGGCTGAAAAATTTGCAGCATTTCACTGCATTTCCAAGTTCATATACTTGATAAAATAAAAAAACCTTGCATTTTTGGGGGGCCTTAAAAATTGCAGCAATTCACTGCATTTTCAAGTTCATATACCTGATAATAAAAAACCTTGCATTTTTTTGGATGGGGGCAGAAAAATTTCCAGCAATTCACTGCTTTTCCTAGTTCATATACTTCATTAAAAAAAAACCTTGCATTTTTTGGGGCCTGAAAAATTGAAGCAACTCACTGCATTTCCAAGTTCATATACCTGATTAAAAAAAAACCTTACCATTTTTTTTTTTTTTTGGTGGGGGGGGGCTGAAAAAGTTGAAGCAATTCACTGCATTTCCAAGTTCATATTCCTGATAAAAAAAACCTTGCATCTTTTGGGGGGCCTGAAAAATTGAAGCAATTCACTGCAGTTCCAATTTAATTTACCTGATTAAAAAAACCTTGTATGTTGTGTTTTTTCTTTTTTTTTTTTTTTGGGGGGGGGGCTTAAAAATTGAAGCAATTCACTGCATTGCCAAATTCATATGCCTGATAAAAAAATCCTTGCATTTTGGGGGGCTGAAAAATTTGCAGCAATTCACTGCAATTCCAAGTTCATATACCTGTTAGAAACCTTGAATTATTTTGGGGTGAAGGCCTTAAAAATTTAAGCAATTTACTGCATTTCTGAGTTATTATACCTGATATAAAAAAAAAACCTCTGCATTTTATTGGGGGGAGCTGAAAATTTTGCGGCAATCCACTGCATTTCCAATTTCATATACCTGATAAATACCTTGCAGTTTTGGGGGGGCCTGAAAAATTTAAGCAATTCACTGCAATTCCAAGTTCATATACCTGATAAAAACCTTGAATTTTTTTATTTTTTTTTGGGAGGGGGGCTGAAAAAATTGCAGCAATTTACTGCATTGCAAAGTTCATATACCTGATAAAAAACTTGAATTATTTTTTAGGGGGGTGGGCTGAAAAATTGCAGCAATTCACTGCATTTCCACGTTCATATTCCTGATAAAAACCTTGCGTTTTTGGGGGCCACACGGTGGCTCAGTGGATAGCACTGCAGCCTTGCAGCACCTGAGCCCTGGTGTTCAAATCCCACCATGGGCAAAAAAACATCTGCAAGGAGTTTGTATGTTCTACCCGTGTTTGCATGGATTTCCATCCCATATTTTAAAGACATACTGATAGGGAAAAATGTAAATTGTGAGCTCTATGTGGGGATCACAATCTACATTTAAAAAAAAAAAAAAACCTTGCATTTTGGGAGGGTGGCTGAAAAATTGCAGCAATCCACTGCATTTCCAAGTTTATATAGTTGATAAAAACCTTCCATTTTTAGGGTGCCTGACAAATTGAAGCAATCCACTGCATTTCCAAGTTCATATAGCTGATAAAAAAAACTTGCATTTTTGGGTGGCCTGAAAAAAATTGCAAAAAAATTACTGCTTTTCCAAGTTCATATACCTGATAAAAACCTTGCATTTTTTTTTTTGGGGGGGGGCTGAAAAATTGAAGCAATTCATTGCATTGCCAAGTTCATATTCCTGATAAAAAACCTTGCATTTTTTGGGGGGCCTGAAAAATTGAAGCAATTCACTGCAGTTCCAATTTAATTTACCTGATTAAAAAATCCTTGCATTTTGTGTTTTTTTTTGGGGGGGGGGGGCTTAAAAATTGAAGCAATTCACTGCATTGCCAAGTTCATATACCTGATAAAAACCTTGCATTTTTTTTTGGGGGGGGGGGGGCTGAAAAATTGAAGCAATTCACTGCATTTCCAAGTTCATATGGCTAATAAAATCATTGCATTTTTAGGGGGGCCTGAAAAATTGTAGCAATTAACTGCATTTCCAAGTTCATGTACTTGATTAAAAAAAAACTTGCATTTTTGGGGGGCCTGAAAAATTGCAGCAATTCATTACATTTAAAAGGTCATATACCTGATAAATGCCTTGCATTTGTTTTTTTGTTTTTTTTTTGGGGGGGGTGATGGAAAATTAAAGCAATCCACTGCATTTCCGAGTTCATATACCTGATAAAAACTTTGCTTTTTTTGGAAGGGGGCTTTGAAAAATTGAAGCAATCCGCTTCATTTCCAAATTCATATATCTGATAAAAACCTTGCATTTTTGGGTGGCCTGAAAAAAATTGCAGCAAATCACTGCATTTCCAAGTTCATATACCTGATAAAAACCTTTCATTTTTGGGGGCCTGAAAAATTGCAGCAATTCTCTGCAGTTCCAATTTCATATAGCTGATAAAAATCTTGCATTTTTCTTTTTTTTTGGGGAGGTGGGTCTGAAAAATTTGCAGCAATTTACTGCATTTCCAAGTTTATATTCTTGTTAAAAAAAAACTTGCATTTTTGGGGGCCTGAAAAATTGCAGCAATTCTCTGCAGTTCCAATTTCATATAGCTGATAGAAACCTTGCATTTTGGGGGAACCTGAAAAATTGCAGCAATTCACTGCAGTTCCAATTTAATTTACCTGATAAAAAAAACCCTTGTATTTTTTTTTTTTTTTGTGGGGAGGGCTTAAAAATTGAAGCAATTCACTGCATTGCCAAGTTCATATACCTGATAAAAAAAATCCTTGCATTTTGGGGGGCCTAAAAAATTGAAGCAATTCACTGAAAATCCAAGTTCAAATACCTGATAGAAACCTTGAATTTTTTTGGGGGGAAGGGCTGAAAAATTGAAGCAATACACTGCATTTCCAAATTCGTATACTTGATTAAAAAAAAAACCTTGCATTTTGGGGGCCTGAAAAATTGCTGCAATTCTCTGCAGTTCCAATTTCATATACCTGATAAAAACCTTTCAATTTTGGGGGGGCCTGAAAAATTGCAGCATTTCACTGCATTGCCAAGTTCATATACCTGATAAAAAAAATCCTTGCATTTTGGGGGGGCTGAAAAATTTGCAGCAATGCACTGCAATTCTAAGTTATTATACTGATATAAAAAAAACCTCTGCATTTTATTGGGGCGATGCTTAAAAACTTTGCGGCAATCCACTGCATTTCCAAGTTCATATACCTGATAGAATCCTTGAATTTTTTTATTTTTTTTTGGTGGGTGGGGCCCAAAAAAATTGCAGCAATTTACTGCATTGCCAAGTTCATGTACCTGATAAAAACCTTGAATTTTTTTTAGGGGGGTGGGCTGAAAAATTGCAGCAATTTACTGCATTTCCACGTTCACATTCCTGATAAAAACCTTGCATTTTGGGAGGGGGGCTGAAAAATTGCAGCAATTCACTGCATTTCAAAGTTTATATAGTTGATAAAAACCTTGCATTTTTAGGGGGCCTGACAAATTGAAGCAATCCACTGCATTTTTCAAGTTCATATAGCTGATAAACAAAAAAACCTAGCATTTTTGGGGGGGGGGCCTGAAAAATTGCAGCAATTCACTACATTTCAAAGTTCATATACCTAATAAATGCCTTGCATTTTTTTTGGGGGGTGGTCTGGAAAATTGAAGCAATCACTGCATTTCCAAGTTCATATACCTGATAATAAAAAGCTTGCATTTTTTTTGGATGGGGCTGAAAAATTTGCAGCAATTCACTGCAGTTCCAATTTAATTTACTGATTAAAAAACCCTTTGCATTTTGTGTTTTTTTTGGGGGGGGGCTTAAAATTGAAGCAATTCTCTGTATTTCAAAGTTCATATACCTGATAAAAAAACCCTTGCTATTTTTTTTTTTGGGTGGGGGGGGGGGCTGAAAAAGTTGAAGCAATTCACTGCATTTCCAAGTTCACATACCTGATAAAAAAACCTTGCATTTTTGGGGTGCCTGAATATTGAAGCAATTCACTGCATTTACAAGTTCATATAGCTGTAAAAAAAAACTTGCATTTTGGGGGGCCTGAAAAATTGCAGAAATTCACTGTATTTCCAAGCTCATATACCTGATAAATACCTTGCATTTTTTTTTTTTTTGGGGGGGGGGGGCTGGAAAATTAAAGCAATCCACTGCATTTCCAAGTTCATATACCTGATGAAAACCTTGCTTTTTTTTGGGGGGGGGGGCTAGAAAACTAAAGTAATCTACTTCATTTCCAAGTTCATATACCTGATAAAAACCTTGCTTTTTTTTGGGGGGGGGGATGAAAAATTAAAGCAATCCACTTCATTTCCAATCCATATAGCTGATAAAAACCTTGCATTTTTGGGTGGCCTAAAAAAATTGCAGCAAATCACTGCATTTCCAAGTTGATATACCTGATAAAAAACCTTGCATTTTTTTTGGGGGGGGGGGAGCTGAAAAATTGAAACAATCCACTGCATTTTCAAGTTCATATACCTGATAAAAACCTAGAATTTAGGGGGGTGGGGCTGAAAAATTGCAGCAATTCACTGCATTTCCAAGTTCACATACCTGATTAAAAAATCCTTGCATTTTTAGGGTGCCTGAATATTGAAGCAATTCACTGCATTTACAAGTTCATATAGCTGTAAAAAAAACTTGCATTTTGGGGGGACTGAAAAATTGCAGCATTTCACTGTATTTCCAAGCTCATATGCCTGATAAATGCCTTGCATTTTTTTTTTTTTTTTTTTGGGGGGGGGGGGGCTGGAAAATTAAAGCAATCCACTGCATTTCCAAGTTCATATACCTGATAAAACCCTTGCATTTTTTTTTTTTGGGGGGGGCTGAAAAATTGAAGCAATTCACTGCATTGCCAAGTTCATATACCTGATAAAAACCTTGCTTTGTTTTTTTTTTTTTTGGGGGGGGGGGGGGTTGAAAAATTAAAGCAATCCACTTCATTTCCAAATCCATACAGCTGATAAAAACCTTGCATTTTTGGGTGGCCTAAAAAAATTGCAGCAAATCACTGCATTTCCAAGTTGATATACCTGTTAAAAACCTTGCATTTTTTTTTTTTGGGGGGGGGAGCTGAAAAATTGAAGCAATCCACTGCATTTTCAAGTTCATATACCTGATAAAAACCTAGAATTTAGGGGGGTGGGGCTAAAAAATTGAAGCAATCCACTGCATTTCCAAGTTCATACACCTGATAAAAACCTTGCATTTTTTTTTTTTTTGGGGGGGGGGGGGGGGGAGGCTGAAAATTTGAATCAATTCACTGCATTTCCAAGTTCATATATCTGATAATAAAAAAACCCTTGATTTTTTTTTTTTTGGGAGGGGGGCTGAAAATTTTAATCAATTCACTGCATTTCCAAGTTCATATACCTGATAAAAACCTTTCAATTTGGGGGAAGGGGGGGGCCTGAAAAATTGCAGCAATCCACTGCATTTCCAAGTTCATATACTTCATAAAAAAAAAAAAACTTGCATTTTTGGGGGCCTGAAAAATTGCAGCAACTCTCTGCAATTCCAATTTCATATAGCTGATAAAAAACCTTGCATTTTTTTTGGATGGGGGCTTAAAAATTTCCAGCAATTCACTGCTTTTCCTAGTTCATATACCTGATAAAAAAAAACCTTGCATTTTTAGGGTGCCTGAATATTGAAGCAATTCACTGCATTTACAAGTTCATATAGCTGTAAAAAAAACCCTTGCCTTTTGGGGGGCTGAAAAAGTTGAAGCAATTCACTGCATTTCCAAGTTCACATACCTGATAAAAAAACCTTGCATTTTTTGGGGTGCCTGAATATTGAAGCAATTCACTGCATTTACAAGTTCATATAGCTGTAAAAAAACTTGCATTTTGGGGGGCCTGAAAAATTGCAGAAATTCACTGTATTTCCAAGCTCATATACCTGATAAATACCTTGCATTTTTTTTTGGGGGGGGGGGCTGGAAAATTAAAGCAATCCACTGCATTTCCAAGTTCATATACCTGATAAAAATCTTGCTTTTTTTTGGGGGGGGGGGGGGCTAGAAAACTAAAGTAATCTACTTCATTTCCAAGTTCATATACCTGATAAAAACCTTGCTTTTTTTTTTTTTTTTTTTTTGGGGGGGGGGGTTTGAAAAATTAAAGCAATCCACTTCATTCCAAATCCATATAGCTGATAAAAACCTTGCATTTTTGGGTGGCCTAAAAAAATTGCAGCAAATCACTGCATTTCCAAGTTGATATACCTGTTAAAAACCTTGCATTTTTTTTTGGGGGGGGGGGAGCTGAAAAATTGAAACAATCCACTGCATTTTCAAGTTCATATACCTGATAAAAACCTAGAATTTAGGGGGGTGGGGCTAAAAAATTGAAGCAATCCACTGCATTTCCAAGTTCATACACCTGATAAAAACCTTGCATTTTTTTTTTTTTGGGGGGGGGGGAGGCTGAAAATTTGAATCAATTCACTGCATTTCCAAGTTCATATATCTGATAATAAAAAAAACCTTGATTTTTCTTTTTTTTGGGAGGGGGGCTGAAAATTTTAATCAATTCACTGCATTTCCAAGTTCATATACCTGATAAAAACCTTTCAATTTGGGGGAAGGGGGGGGCCTGAAAAATTGCAGCAATCCACTGCATTTCCAAGTTCATATACTTCATAAAAAAAAAAACCTTGCATTTTTGGGGGCCTGAAAAATTGCAGCAACTCTCTGCAATTCCAATTTCATATAGCTGATAAAAAACCTTGCATTTTTTTTGGATGGGGGCTTAAAAATTTCCAGCAATTCACTGCTTTTCCTAGTTCATATACCTGATAAAAAAAACCTTGCATTTTTAGGGTGCCTGAATATTGAAGCAATTCACTGCATTTACAAGTTCATATAGCTGTAAAAAAAAAACCTTGCATTTTTGGGGGCCTGAAAAATTGCACCATTTCAATGTATTTCTAAGCTCATATACCTGATAAATGCCTTGCAATTTTTTTTTTGGGGGGGGGGCTGGAAAATTGAAGCAATTCACTGCATTGCCAAGTTTATATACCTGATAAAACCCTTGCATTCTTTTTTTTTTTTTGGGGGGGGGGGCCTGAAAAATTGAAGCAATCCACTTCATTTCCAAATTCATATAGCTGATAAAAAAAAACCTTGCATTTTTGGGTGGCCTAAAAAAAATTGCAGCAAATCACTGCATTTCCAAGTTCATATACCTGATAAAAACCTTGCTTTTTTTTTTTTTTTTTTGGGGGGGGGGGGTGGGGGCTGAAAAATTGAAGCAATCCACTGCATTTCCAAGTTCATATACCTGATAAATACCTTGCATTTTTGGGGGGGCCTGAAAAATTGAAGCAATTCACTGCAATTCCAAGTTCATATACCTGATAGAAACCTTGAATTTTTTTTAGGGGGTGGGCTGAAAAATTGCAGCAATTTACTGCATTTCCACGTTCACATTCCTGATAAAAAACCTTGCATTTTGGGAGGGGGGCTGAAAAATTACAGCAATTCACTGCATTTCCAAGTTTATATAGTTGATAAAAACCTTGTATTTTTAGGGGGCCTGACAAATTAAAGCAATCCACTGCATTTCCAAGTTCATATAGCTGATTAAAAAAAAACTAGCATTTTTGGGGGGCCTGAAAAATTGCAGCAATTCACTGAAACTCCAAGTTCATATACCTGATAGAAACCTTGCATTTGTTTTTGGGGTTTTTTTTGGGGTGGGTGAAAAATTGAAGCAATTCACTGCATTTCCAAATTCATATAGCTGAAAAAAAACCTTACATTTTTGGGGTGCCTGAAAAATTGAAGCAATTCACTGCATTTCCAAGTTCATATACCTGAAATGAAAAAACCTTGATTTTTTTTTTTGGGGGGGAGGCTGAAACGTTGAATCAATTCACTGCATTTCAAGGTTCATATACCTGATAAAAACCTTGCATTTTTGGAGGCTTGAAAAATTGCAGCAATTCACTGCAGTTCCAATTTAATTTACCTGATAAAAAAAAACCTTGCATTTTGTGTTGTTTTTTTTTTTTGGGGGGGAGGGGGCTTAAAAATTAAAGCAATTCACTGCATATACAAGTTCATATAGCTGTAAAAATAACCTTGCATTTTGGGGGGCCTGAAAAATTGCAGCAATTCACTGCAACTCCAAGTTCATATACCTGATAGAAACCTTGCATTTTTTTAGGGGGGGGGGCTGAAAAATTGAAGCAATTCACTGCATTTCCAAATTCATATAGCTGAAAAAAACCTTGCATTTTTGGGGTGCCTGAAAAATTGAAGCAATTCACTGCATTTCCAAGTTCATATACCTGATATTAAAAAACCTTGTATTTTTTTGGATGGGGCTGAAAAATATGCAGCAATTCTCTGCATTTCCAAGTTCATAAACCTGATAAAAAAAAATCCTTGCATTTTGGGGGGCTGAAAAATTTGCAGCAATGCACTGCAATTCTAAGTTATTATACCTGATATAAATATAAAAAAAAAACCTCTGCATTTTATTGGGGGGGAGCTTAAAACTTTGCGGCAATCTACTGCATTTCCAAGTTCATATACCTGATAAATACCTTGCATTTTTGGGGGGCCTGAAAAATTGAAGCAATTCACTGCAATTCCAAGTTCATATACCTGATAGAAACGTTGATTTTTTTTTATTTTTTTTTTTGGGGGGGGGCCTGAAAAAATTGCAGCAATTTACTGCATTGCCAAGTTCATATACCTGATAAAAACCTTGTATTTTGGGAGGGGGGCTGAAAAAATGCAGCAATTCACTGCATTTCCAATTTTATATAGTTGATAAAAAAAATTGTATTTTTAGGGGGCCTGGCAAATTAAAGCAATCCACTGCATTTCCAAGTTCATATAGCTGATTAAAAAAAACTAGCATTTTTTGGGGGCCTGAAAAATTGCAGCAATTCACTACATTTCAAAGTTCATATACCTGATAAATGCCTTGCATTTTTTTTTTTTGGGGGGGGGGGCTGGAAAATTGAAGCAATCCACTGCATTTCCAAGTTCATATACCTGATAATAAAAAACCTTGCATATTTTTGGATGGGGCTGAAAAATTTGCAGCATTTCACTGCATTTCCAAGTTCATATACTTGATAAAAAAAAAAAACCTTGCATTTTTGGGGGGCCTTAAAAATTGCAGCAATTCACTGCATTTTCAAGTTCATATACCTGATAATAAAAAACCTTGCATTTTTTTGGATGGGGGCTGAAAAATTTCCAGCAATTCACTGCTTTTCCTAGTTCATATACTTCATTAAAAAAAAACCTTGCATTTTTTGGGGCCTGAAAAATTGAAGCAATTCACTGCATTTCCAAGTTCATATACCTGATTAAAAAAAAACCTTACCATTTTTTTTTTTTTTGGGGGGGGGCTGAAAAAGTTGAAGCAATTCACTGCATTTCCAAGTTCATATTCCTGATAAAAAAACCTTGCATCTTTTGGGGGGCCTGAAAAATTGAAGCAATTCACTGCAGTTCCAATTTAATTTACCTGATAAAAAAAACTTTGTATTTTGTGTTTTTTTTCTTTTTTTTTTTGGGGGGGGGGGCTTAAAAATTGAAGCAATTCACTGCATTGCCAAGTTCATATACCTGATAAAAAAATCCTTGCATTTTGGGGGGCTGAAAAATTTGCAGCAATGCACTGCAATTCTAAGTTATTATACCTGATATATATAAAAAAAAATCCTCTGCATTTTATTGGGGGGGAGCTTAAAACTTTGCGGCAATCTACTGCATTTCCAAGTTCATATACCTGATAAATACCTTGCATTTTTGGGGGGCCTGAAAAATTGAAGCAATTCACTGCAATTCCAAGTTCATATACCTGATAGAAACGTTGATTTTTTTTTTTTTTTTTTTGGGGGGGGGGGCCCTGAAAAAATTGCAGCAATTTACTGCATTGCCAAGTTCATATACCTGATAAAAACCTTGTATTTTGGGAGGGGGGCTGAAAAAATGCAGCAATTCACTGCATTTCCAATTTTATATAGTTGATAAAAAAATTGTATTTTTAGGGGGCCTGGCAAATTAAAGCAATCCACTGCATTTCCAAGTTCATATAGCTGATTAAAAAAAACTAGCATTTTTGGGGGGCCTGAAAAATTGCAGCAATTCACTACATTTCAAAGTTCATATACCTGATAAATGCCTTGCTTTTTTTTTTTTGGGGGGGGGGGGGGCTGGAAAATTGAAGCAATCCACTGCATTTCCAAGTTCATATACCTGATAATAAAAAACCTTGCATATTTTTGGATGGGGCTGAAAAATTTGCAGCATTTCACTGCATTTCCAAGTTCATATACTTGATAAAAAAATCCTTGCATTTTGGGGGGCTGAAAAATTTGCAGCAATGCACTGCAATTCTAAGTTATTGTACCTGATATAAAAAAAACCTCTGCATTTTATTGGGGGAAGCTTAAAACTTTGCGGCAATCCACTGCATTTCCAAGTTCATATACCTGATAAATACCTTGCATTTTTGGGGGGGCCTGAAAAATTGAAGCAATTCACTGCAATTCCAAGTTCATATACCTGATAGAAACCTTGAATTTTTTTTAGGGGGTGGGCTGAAAAATTGCAGCAATTTACTGCATTTCCACGTTCACATTCCTGATAAAAACCTTGCATTTTGGGAGGGGGGCTGAAAAATTACAGCAATTCACTGCATTTCCAAGTTTATATAGTTGATAGAAACCTTGTATTTTTAGGGGGCCTGACAAATTAAAGCAATCCACTGCATTTCCAAGTTCATATAGCTGATTAAAAAAAAAAACTAGCATTTTTGGGGGGCCTGAAAAATTGCAGCAATTCACTGAAACTCCAAGTTCATATACCTGATAGAAACCTTGCATTTGTTTTTGTTTTTTTTGGGGGGGGGGTGAAAAATTGAAGCAATTCACTGCATTTCCAAATTCATATAGCTGAATAAAACCTTACATTTTTGGGGTGCCTGAAAAATTTAAGCAATTCACTGCATTTCCAAGTTCATATACCTGAAATTAAAAAACCTTGATTTTTTTTTTGGGGGGGAGGCTGAAACGTTGAATCAATTCACTGCATTTCAAGGTTCATATACCTGATAAAAACCTTGCATTTTTGGAGGCTTGAAAAATTGCAGCAATTCACTGCAGTTCCAATTTAATTTACCTGATAAAAAAAACTTGCATTTTGTGTTGTTTTTTTTATGGGGGGAGGGGGCTTAAAAATTGAAGCAATTCACTGCATATACAAGTTCATATAGCTGTAAAAATAACCTTGCATTTTGGGGGGCCTGAAAAATTGCAGCAATTCACTGCAACTCCAAGTTCATATACCTGATAGAAACGTTGCATTTTTTTTAGGGGGGTGGGCTGAAAAATTGAAGCATTTCACTGCATTTCCAAATTCATATAGCTGAAAAAAACCTTGCATTTTTGGGGTGCCTGAAAAATTGAAGCAATTCACTGCATTTCCAAGTTCATATACCTGATATTAAAAAACCTTGTATTTTTTTGGATGGGGCTGAAAAATATGCAGCAATTCTCTGCATTTCCAAGTTCATAAACCTGATAAAAAAAATCCTTGCATTTTGGGGGGCTGAAAAACTTGCAGCAATGCACTGCAATTCTAAGTTATTATACCTGATATATGTATAAAAAAAAAAAACCTCTGCATTTTATTGGGGGGGAGCTTAAAACTTTGCGGCAATCTACTGAATTTCCAAGTTCATATACCTGATAAATACCTTGCATTTTTGGGGGGCCTGAAAAATTGAAGCAATTCACTGCAATTCCAAGTTCATATACCTGATAGAAACGTTGATTTTTTTTTTTTTTTTTTTTTGGGGGGGGGGCCTGAAAAAATTGCAGCAATTTACTGCATTGCCAAGTTCATATACCTGATAAAAACCTTGTATTTTGGGAGGGGGGCTGAAAAAATGCAGCAATTCACTGCATTTCCAATTTTATATAGTTGATAAAAAAAATTGTATTTTTAGGGGGCCTGGCAAATTAAAGCAATCCACTGCATTTCCAAGTTCATATAGCTGATTAAAAAAAACACTAGCATTTTTGGGGGGCCTGAAAAATTGCAGCAATTCACTACATTTCAAAGTTCATATACCTGATAAATGCCTTGCATTTTTGTTTTTTTTTTTGGGGGGGGGGGGGGCTGGAAAATTGAAGCAATCCACTGCATTTCCAAATTCATATACCTGATAATAAAAAACCTTGCATATTTTTGGATGGGGCTGAAAAATTTGCAGCATTTCACTGCATTTCCAAGTTCATATACTTGATAAAATAAAAAAACCTTGCATTTTTGGGGGGCCTTAAAAATTGCAGCAATTCACTGCATTTTCAAGTTCATATACCTGATAATAAAAAACCTTGCATTTTTTTGGATGGGGGCTGAAAAATTTCCAGCAATTCACTGCTTTTCCTAGTTCATATACTTCATTAAAAAAAACCTTGCATTTTTTGGGGCCTGAAAAATTGCAGCAATTCTCTGCATTTCCAAGTTCATATACCTGATTAAAAAAAAACCTTGCTATTTTTTTTTTTTTGGGGGGGGGGCTGAAAAAGTTGAAGCAATTCACTGCATTTCCAAGTTCATATTCCTGATAAAAAAAACTTGCATCTTTTGGGGGGCCTGAAAAATTGAAGCAATTCACTGCAGTTCCAATTTAATTTACCTGATTAAAAAAACCTTGTATTTTGTGTTTGTTTTTTGTTTTTTTTTTTGGGGGGGGGGGCTTAAAAATTGAAGCAAGTCACTGCATTGCCAAATTCATATGCCTGATAAAAAAATCCTTGCATTTTGGGGGGCTGAAAAATTTGCAGCAATTCACTGCAATTCCAAGTTCATATACCTGATAGAAACCTTGAATTATTTTGGGGTGAAGGCCTGAAAAATTTAAGCAATTTACTGCATTTCTGAGTTATTATACCTGATATAAAAAAAAAACCTCTGCATTTTATTGGGGGGAGCTGAAAATTTTGCGGCAATCCACTGCATTTCCAATTTCATATACCTGATAAATACCTTGCAGTTTTGGGGGGGCCTGAAAAATTTAAGCAATTCACTGCAATTCCAAGTTCATATACCTGACAGAAACCTTGAATTTTTTTATTTTTTTTGGGGGGGGGGCTGAAAAAATTGCAGCAATTTACTGCATTGCAAAGTTCATATACCTGATAAAAAACTTGAATTATTTTTTAGGGGGGTGGGCTGAAAAATTGCAGCAATTCACTGCATTTCCATGTTCATATTCCTGATAAAAACCTTGCGTTTTTGGGGGCCACACGGTGGCTCAGTGGATAGCACTGCAGCCTTGCAGCACCTGAGCCCTGGTGTTCAAATCCCACCATGGGCAAAAAAACATCTGCAAGGAGCTTGTATGTTCTACCCGTGTTTGCATGGATTTCCATCCCATATTTTAATGACATACTGATAGGGAAAAATGTAAATTGTGAGCTCTATGTGGGGCTCACAATCTACATTTAAAAAAAAAAAAAACCTTGCATTTTGGGAGGGTGGCTGAAAAATTGCAGCAATCCACTGCATTTCCAAGTTTATATAGTTGATAAAAACCTTCCATTTTTAGGGTGCCTGACAAATTAAAGCAATCCACTGCATTTCCAAGTTCATATAGCTGATAAAAAAAAACTAGCATTTTTTGGGGCCTGAAAAATTGCAGCAATTCACTACATTTAAAAGTTCATATACCTGATAAATGCTTTGCATTTTTTTTTTTTGGGGGGGGGGGCTGGAAAATTAAAGCAATCTACTGCATTTTCAAGTTCTTATAACTGATAATAACCTTGCTTTTTTTGGGGGGGAGTGAAAAAAATTGAAGCAATCCACTTCATTTCCAAATTCATATAGCTGATAAAAAAAACTTGCATTTTTGGGTGGCCTGAAAAAAATTGCAAAAAAATTACTGCTTTTCCAAGTTCATATACCTGATAAAAACCTTGCATTTTTTTTGGGGGGGGGGGGGCTGAAAAATTGAAGCAATTCATTGCATTGCCAAGTTCACATTCCTGATAAAAAACCTTGCATTTTTTGGGGGGCCTGAAAAATTGAAGCAATTCACTGCATTGCCAAGTTCATATACCTGATAAAAAAAATCCTTGCATTTTGGGGGGCCTAAAAAATTGAAGCAATTCACTGAAAATCCAAGTTCAAATACCTGATAGAAATCTTGAATTTTTTGGAGGGGAAGGGCTGAAAAATTGAAGCAATTCACTGCATTTCCAAATTCATATACTTGATTAAAAAAAAAACCTTGCAATTTTGGGGGCCTGAAAAATTGCTGCAATTCTCTGCAGTTCCAATTTCATATACCTGATAAAAACCTTTCAATTTTGGGGGGGGCCTGAAAAATTGCAGCATTTCACTGCATTGCCAAGTTCATATACCTGATAAAAAAATCCTTGCATTTTGGGGGGCTGAAAAATTTGCAGCAATGCACTGCAATTCTAAGTTATTATACCTGATATAAAAAAAACCTCTGCATTTTATTGGGGGAAGCTTAAAACTTTGCGGCAATCCACTGCATTTCCAAGTTCATATACCTGATAAATACCTTGCATTTTTGGGGGGGCCTGAAAAATTGAAGCAATTCACTGCAATTCCAAGTTCATATACCTGATAGAAACCTTGAATTTTTTTTAGGGGGTGGGCTGAAAAATTGCAGCAATTTACTGCATTTCCACGTTCACATTCCTGATAAAAACCTTGCATTTTGGGAGGGGGGCTGAAAAATTACAGCAATTCACTGCATTTCCAAGTTTATATAGTTGATAAAAACCTTGTATTTTTAGGGGGCCTGACAAATTAAAGCAATCCACTGCATTTCCAAGTTCATATAGCTGATTAAAAAAAAACTAGCATTTTTGGGGGGCCTGAAAAATTGCAGCAATTCACTGAAACTCCAAGTTCATATACCTGATAGAAACCTTGCATTTGTTTTTGGTTTTTTTTTGGGGTGGGTGAAAAATTGAAGCAATTCACTGCATTTCCAAATTCATATAGCTGAAAAAAACCTTACATTTTTGGGGTGCCTGAAAAATTGAAGCAATTCACTGCATTTCCAAGTTCATATACCTGAAATTAAAAAACCTTGATTTTTTTTTGGGGGGAGGCTGAAACGTTGAATCAATTCACTGCATTTCAAGGTTCATATACCTGATAAAAACCTTGCATTTTTGGAGGCTTGAAAAATTGCAGCAATTCACTGCAGTTCCAATTTAATTTACCTGATAAAAAAAACCTTGCATTTTGTGTTGT
>NW_027441003.1:0-47639 GCF_031893055.1 Leptodactylus fuscus
GAGCCTTTAAAAACCCCAGTTTGGACCAATTCATGGTGGAGGGAGCCTCTAAAAACCCCAGTTTGGACCAATTCATGGTGGAGGGAGCCTCTAACCAGCCCAGTTTGGGCAAATTCATGGTGGAGGGAGCCTCTAAAAACCCCAGTTTTGACCAATTCATGGTGGAGGGAGCCTCTAAAAACCCCAGTTTGGACCAATTCATGGTGGAGGGAGCCTCTAAAAAACCCAGTTTGGGCAAATTCATGGTGGAGGGAGCCTCTAAAAACCCCAGTGTGGACCAATTCATGGTGGAGGGAGCCTCTAAAAACCCCAGTTTGGACCAATTCATGGTGGAGGGAGCCTCTAACCAGCCCAGTTTGGGCAAATTCATGATGGAGGGAGCCTCTAAAAACCCCAGTTTGGACCAATTCATGGTGGAGGGAGCCTCTAAAAAACCCAGTTTGGGCAAATTCATGGTGGAGGGAGCCTCTAAAAACTCCAGTTTGGACCAATTCATGGTGGAGGGAGCCTCTAACCAGCCCAGTTTGGGCAAATTCATGGTGGAGGAGCCTCTAAAAACCCCAGTTTGGGCAAATTCATGGTGGAGGGAGCCTCTAAAAGCCCCAGTTTGGACCAATTCATGGTGGAGGGAGCCTCTAACCAGCCCAGTTTGGGCAAATTCATGGTGGAGGGAGCCTCTAAAAACCCCAGTTTGGACCAATTCATGGTGGAGGGAGCCTCTAACCAGCCCAGTTTGGGCAAATTCATGGTGGAGGTAGCTTCTAACCAGCCCAGTTTGGGCAAATTCATGGTGGAGGGAGCCTCTAAAAACCCCAGTTTGGACCAATTCATGGTGGAGGGAGCCTCTAACCAGCCCAGTTTGGGCAAATTCATGGTGGAGGGAGCCTCTAACCAGCCCAGTTTGGGCAAATTCATGGTGGAGGGAGCCTCTAACCAGCCCAGTTTGGACCAATTCATGGTGGAGGGAGCCTCTAACCAGCCCAGTTTGGACCAATTCATGGTGGAGGGAGCCTCTAACCAGCCCAGTTTGGGCAAATTCATGGTGGAGGGAGCCTCTAAAAACCCCAGTTTGGACCAATTCATGGTGGAAGGAGCCTCTAAAAACCCCAGTTTGGACCAATTCATGGTGGAGGGAGCCTCTAACCAGCCCAGTTTGGACCAATTCATGGTGGAGGGAGCCTCTAACCAGCCCAGTTTGGACCAATTCATGGTGGAGGGAGCCTCTAACCAGCCCAGTTTGGGCAAATTCATGGTGGAGGGAGCCTCTAAAAACCCCAGTTTGGGCAAATTCATGGTGGAGGGAGCCTCTAAAAGCCCCAGTTTGGACCAATTCATGGTGGAGGGAGCCTCTAACCAGCCCAGTTTGGGCAAATTCATGGTGGAGGGAGCCTCTAAAAACCCCAGTTTGGACCAATTCATGGTGGAGGGAGCCTCTAACCAGCCCAGTTTGGGCAAATTCATGGTGGAGGTAGCTTCTAACCAGCCCAGTTTGGGCAAATTCATGGTGGAGGGAGCCTCTAAAAACCCCAGTTTGGACCAATTCATGGTGGAGGGAGCCTCTAACCAGCCCAGTTTGGGCAAATTCATGGTGGAGGGAGCCTCTAACCAGCCCAGTTTGGGCAAATTCATGGTGGAGGGAGCCTCTAACCAGCCCAGTTTGGACCAATTCATGGTGGAGGGAGCCTCAAACCAGCCCAGTTTGGACCAATTCATGGTGGAGGGAGCCTCTAACCAGCCCAGTTTGGGCAAATTCATGGTGGAGGGAGCCTCTAAAAACCCCAGTTTGGACCAATTCATGGTGGAGGGAGCCTCTAAAAACCCCAGTTTGGACCAATTCATGGTGGAGGGAGCCTCTAACCAGCCCAGTTTGGGCAAATTCATGGTGGAGGGAGCCTCTAAAAACCCCAGTTTGGGCAAATTCATGGTGGAGGGAGCCTCTAAAAACCCCAGTTTGGACCAATTCATGGTGGAGGGAGCCTCTAACCAGCCCAGTTTGGGCAAATTCATGGTGGAGGAGCCTCTAAAAACCCCAGTTTGGGCAAATTCATGGTGGAGGGAGCCTCTAAAAGCCCCAGTTTGGACCAATTCATGGTGGAGGGAGCCTCTAACCAGCCCAGTTTGGGCAAATTCATGGTGGAGGGAGCCTCTAAAAACCCCAGTTTGGACCAATTCATGGTGGAGTGAGCCTCTAACCAGCCCAGTTTGGACCAATTCATGGTGGAGGGAGCCTCTAACCAGCCCAGTTTGGGCAAATTCATGGTGGAGGGAGCCTCTAAAAACCCCAGTTTGGGCAAATTCATGGTGGAGGGAGATTCTAAAAACCCCAGTTTGGACCAATTCATGGTGGAGGGAGGCTCTAACCAGCCCAGTTTGGGCAAATTCATGGTGGAGGGAGCCTCTAAAAACCCCAGTTTGGGCAAATTCATGGTGGAGGGAGCCTCTAAAAGCCCCAGTTTGGACCAATTCATGGTGGAGGGAGCCTCTAACCAGCCCAGTTTGGGCACATTCATGGTGGAGGGAGCCTCTAAAAACCCCAGTTTGGACCAATTCATGGTGGAGGGAGCCTCTAACCAGCCCAGTTTGGGCAAATTCATGGTGGAGGTAGCTTCTAACCAGCCCAGTTTGTGAAAATTCATGGTGGAGGGAGCCTCTAACCAGCCCAGTTTGGGCAAATTCATGGTGGAGGGAGCCTCTAACCAGCCCAGTTTGGACCAATTCATGGTGGAGGGAGCCTCTAACCAGCCCAGTTTGGACCAATTCATGGTGGAGGGAGCCTCTAACCAGCCCAGTTTGGGCAAATTCATGGTGGAGGGAGCCTCTAAAAACCCCAGTTTGGACCAATTCATGGTGGAGGGAGCCTCTAAAAACCCCAGTTTGGACCAATTCATGGTGGAGGGAGCCTCTAACCAGCCCAGTTTGGGCAAATTCATGGTGGAGGGAGCCTCTAACCAGCCCAGTTTGGGCAAATTCATGGTGGAGGGAGCCTCTAAAAACCCCAGTTTGGACCAATTCATGGTGGAGGGAGCCTCTAACCAGCCCAGTTTGGACCAATTCATGGTGGAGGGAGCCTCTAACCAGCCCAGTTTGGGCAAATTCATGGTGGAGGGAGCCTCTAAAAACCCCAGTTTGGACCAATTCATGGTGGAGGGAGCCTCTAACCAGCCCAGTTTGGGCAAATTCATGGTGGAGGGAGCCTCTAACCAGCCCAGTTTGGGCAAATTCATGGTGGAGGGAGCCTCTAACCAGCCCAGTTTGGGCAAATTCATGGTGGAGGGAGCCTCTAAAAACCCCAGTTTGGACCAATTCATGGTGGAGGGAGCCTCTAAACAGTCCAGTTTGGCCCAATTCATGGTGGAGGGAGCCTCTAACCAGCCCAGTTTGGGCAAATTCATGGTGGAGGGAGCCTCTAACCAGCCCAGTTTGGACCAATTCATGGTGGAGGGAGCCTCTAACCAGCCCAGTTTGGGCAAATTCATGGTGGAGGGAGCCTCTAAAAACGCCAGTTTGGACCAATTCATGGTGGAGGGAGCCTCTAACCAGCCCAGTTTGGGCAAATTCATGGTGGAGGGAGCCTCTAACCAGCCCAGTTTGGGCCAATTCATGGTGGAGGGATCCTCTAAAAACCCCAGTTTGGACCAATTCATGGTGGAGGGAACCTCTAACCAGCCCAGTTTGGGCAAATTCATGGTGGAGGGAGCCTCTAACCAGCCCAGTTTGGACCAATTCATGGTGGAGGGAGCCTCTAACCAGCCCAGTTTGGGCAAATTCATGGTGGAGGGAGCCTCTAAAAACCCCAGTTTGGGCAAATTCATGGTGGAGGGAGCCTCTAAAATCCCCAGTTTGGACCAATTCATGGTGGAGGGAGCCTCTAAAAACCCCAGTTTGGACCAATTCATGGTGGAGGGAGCCTCTAACCAGCCCAGTTTGGGCAAATTCATGGTGGAGGGAGCCTCTAAAAACCCCAGTTTGGACCAATTCATGGTGGAGGGAGCCTCTAAACAGTCCAGTATGGACCAATTCATGGTGGAGGGAGCCTCTAACCAGCCCAGTTTGGGCAAATTCATGGTGGAGGGAGCCTCTAACCAGCCCAGTTTGGACCAATTCATGGTGGAGGGAGCCTCTAACCAGCCCAGTTTGGGCAAATTCATGGTGGAGGGAGCCTCTAAAAACCCCAGTTTGGACCAATTCATGGTGGAGGGAGCCTCTAACCAGCCCAGTTTGGGCAAATTCATGGTGGAGGGAGCCTCTAAAAACCCCAGTTTGGACCAATTCATGGTGGAGGGAGCCCCTAACCAGCCCAGTTTGGGCAAATTCATGGTGGAGGGAGCCTCTAACCAGCCCAGTTTGGATCAATTCATGGTGGAGGGAGCCTCTAAGCAGCCCAGTTTGGGCAAATTCATGGTGGAGGGAGCCTCTAAAAACCCCAGTTTGGGCAAATTCATGGTGGAGGGAGCCTCTAAAATCCCCAGTTTGGACCAATTCATGGTGGAGGGAGCCTCTAAAAACCCCAGTTTGGACCAATTCATGGTGGAGGGAGCCTCTAACCAGCCCAGTTTGGGCAAATTCATGGTGGAGGGAGCCTCTAAAAACCCCAGTTTGGACCAATTCATGGTGGAGGGAGCCTCTAACCAGCCCAGTTTGGGCAAATTCATGGTGGAGGGAGATTCTAAAAACCCCAGTTTGGGCAAATTCATGGTGGAGGGAGCCTCTAAAAACCCCAGTTTGGCCCAATTCATGGTGGAGGGAGCCTCTAACCAGCCCAGTTTGGACCAATTCATGGTGGAGGGAGCCTCTAACCAGCCCAGTTTGGACCAATTCATGGTGGAGGGAGCCTCTAACCAGCCCAGTTTGGGCAAATTCATGGTGGAGGGAGCCTCTAAAAACCCCAGTTTGGACCAATTCATGGTGGAGGGAGCCTCTAAAAACCCCAGTTTGGACCAATTCATGGTGGAGGGAGCCTCTAACCAGCCCAGTTTGGACCAATTCATGGTGGAGGGAGCCTTTAACCAGCCCAGTTTGGGCAAATTCATGGTGGAGGGAGCCTCTAAAACCCCCAGTTTGGGCAAGTTCATGGTGGAGGGAGCCTCTAAAAACCCCAGTTTGGACCAATTCATGGTGGAGGGAGCCTCTAACCAGCCCAGTTTGGACCAATTCATGGTGGAGGGAGCCTCTAACCAGCCCAGTTTGGGCAAATTTATGGTGGAGGGAGCCTCTAAAAACCCCAGTTTGGACCAATTCATGGTGGAGGGAGCCTCTAATCAGCCCAGTTTGGGCAAATTCATGGTGGAGGGAGCCTCTAACCAGCCCAGTTTGGGCAAATTCATGGTGGAGGGAGCCTCTAACCAGCCCAGTTTGGGCAAATTCATGGTGGAGGGAGCCTCTAAAAACCCCAGTTTGGACCAATTCATGGTGGAGGGAGCCTCTAAACAGTCCAGTTTGGCCCAATTCATGGTGGAGGGAGCCTCTAAAAGCCCCAGTTTGGACCAATTCATGGTGGAGGGAGCCTCTAACCAGCCCAGTTTGGGCAAATTCATGGTGGAGGGAGCCTCTAAAAACCCCAGTTTGGACCAATTCATGGTGGAGGGAGCCTCTAACCAGCCCAGTTTAGGCAAATTCATGGTGGAGGTAGCTTCTAACCAGCCCAGTTTGGGCAAATTCATGGTGGAGGGAGCCTCTAAAAACCCCAGTTTGGACCAATTCATGGTGGAGGGAGCCTCTAACCAGCCCAGTTTGGGCAAATTCATGGTGGAGGGAGCCTCTAACCAGCCCAGTTTGGGCAAATTCATGGTGGAGGGAGCCTCTAACCAGCCCAGTTTGGACCAATTCATGGTGGAGGGAGCCTCTAACCAGCCCAGTTTGGACCAATTCATGGTGGAGGGAGCCTCTAACCAGCCCAGTTTGGGCAAATTCATGGTGGAGGGAGCCTCTAAAAACCCCAGTTTGGACCAATTCATGGTGGAAGGAGCCTCTAAAAACCCCAGTTTGGACCAATTCATGGTGGAGGGAGCCTCTAACCAGCCCAGTTTGGGCAAATTCATGGTGGAGGGAGCCTCTAAAAACCCCAGTTTGGACCAATTCATGGTGGAGGGAGCCTCTAAAAACCCCAGTTTGGACCAATTCATGGTGGAGGGAGCCTCTAAAAAACCCAGTTTGGGCAAATTCATGGTGGAGGGAGCCTCTAAAAACCCCAGTTTGGACCAATTCATGGTGGAGGGAGCCTCTAAAAACCCCAGTTTGGACCAATTCATGGTGGAGGGAGCCTCTAACCAGCCCAGTTTGGGCAAATTCATGGTGGAGGGAGCCTCTAAAAACCCCAGTTTGGACCAATTCATGGTGGAGGGAGCCTCTAACCAGCCCAGGTTGGGCAAATTCATGGTGGAGGGAGCCTCTAACCAGCCCAGTTTGGGCAAATTCATGGTGGAGGGAGCCTCTAACAAGCCCAGTTTGGACCAATTCATGGTGGAGGGAGCCTCTAACCAGCCCAGTTTGGACCAATTCATGGTGGAGGGAGCCTCTAACCAGCCCAGTTTGGGCAAATTCATGGTGGAGGGAGCCTCTAAAAACCCCAGTTTGGACCAATTCATGGTGGAGGGAGCCTCTAACCAGCCCAGTTTGGGCAAATTCATGATGGAGGGAGCCTCTAAAAACCCCAGTTTGGACCAATTCATGGTGGAGGGAGCCTCTAACCAGCCTAGTTTGGACCAATTCATGGTGGAGGGAGCCTCTAACCAGCCCAGTTTGGACCAATTCATGGTGGAGGGAGCCTCTAACCAGCACAGTTTGGACCAATTCATGGTGGAGGGAGCCTCTAACCAGCCCAGTTTGGGCAAATTCATGGTGGAGGGAGCCTCTAAAAACCCCAGTTTGGGCAAATTCATGGTGGAGGGAGCCTCTAAAAACCCCAGTTTGGACCAATTCATGGTGGAGGGAGCCTCTAACCAGCTCAGTTTGGGCAAATTCATGGTGGAGGGAGCCTCTAAAAACCCCAGTTTGGGCAAATTCATGGTGGAGGGAGCCTCTAAAAGCCCCAGTTTGGACCAATTCATGGTGGAGGGAGCCTCTAACCAGCCCAGTTTGGGCAAATTCATGGTGGAGGCAGCCTCTAAAACCCCCAGTTTGGACCAATTCATGGTGGAGTGAGCCTCTAACCAGCCCAGTTTGGACCAATTCATGGTGGAGGGAGCCTCTAACCAGCCCAGTTTGGGCAAATTCATGGTGGAGGGAGCCTCTAAAAACCCCAGTTTGGGCAAATTCATGGTGGAGGGAGCCTCTAAAAACCCCAGTTTGGACCAATTCATGGTGGAGGGAGCCTCTAACCAGCCCAGTTTGGATCAATTCATGGTGGAGGGAGCCTCTAACCAGCCCAGTTTGGGCAAATTCATGGTGGAGGGAGCCTCTAAAAACCCCAGTTTGGACCAATTCATGGTGGAGGGAGCCTCTAACCAGCCCAGTTTGGGCAAATTCATGGTGGAGGGAGCCTCTAAAAACCCCAGTTTGGACCAATTCATGGTGGAGGGAGCCTCTAACCAGCCCAGTTTGGGCAAATTCATGGTGGAGGTAGCTTCTAACCAGCCCAGTTTGGGCAAATTCATGGTGGAGGGAGCCTCTAAAAACCCCAGTTTGGACCAATTCATGGTGGAGGGAGCCTCTAAACAGTCCAGTTTGGCCCAATTCATGGTGGAGGGAGCCTCTAACCAGCCCAGTTTGGACCAATTCATGGTGGAGGGAGCCTCTAACCAGCCCAGTTTGGACCAATTCATGGTGGAGGGAGCCTCTAACCAGCCCAGTTTGGGCAAATTCATGGTGGAGGGAGCCTCTAAAAACCCCAGTTTGGACCAATTCATGGTGGAGGGAGCCTCTAAAAACCCCAGTTTGGACCAATTCATGGTGGAGGGAGCCTCTAACCAGCCCAGTTTGGACCAATTCATGGTGGAGGGAGCCTTTAACCAGCCCAGTTTGGGCAAATTCATGGTGGAGGGAGCCTCTAAAACCCCCAGTTTGGGCAAGTTCATGGTGGAGGGAGCCTCTAAAAACCCCAGTTTGGACCAATTCATGGTGGAGGGAGCCTCTAACCAGCCCAGTTTGGACCAATTCATGGTGGAGGGAGCCTCTAACCAGCCCAGTTTGGGCAAATTTATGGTGGAGGGAGCCTCTAAAAACCCCAGTTTGGACCAATTCATGGTGGAGGGAGCCTCTAATCAGCCCAGTTTGGGCAAATTCATGGTGGAGGGAGCCTCTAACCAGCCCAGTTTGGGCAAATTCATGGTGGAGGGAGCCTCTAACCAGCCCAGTTTGGGCAAATTCATGGTGGAGGGAGCCTCTAAAAACCCCAGTTTGGACCAATTCATGGTGGAGGGAGCCTCTAAACAGTCCAGTTTGGCCCAATTCATGGTGGAGGGAGCCTCTAAAAGCCCCAGTTTGGACCAATTCATGGTGGAGGGAGCCTCTAACCAGCCCAGTTTGGGCAAATTCATGGTGGAGGGAGCCTCTAAAAACCCCAGTTTGGACCAATTCATGGTGGAGGGAGCCTCTAACCAGCCCAGTTTGGGCAAATTCATGGTGGAGGTAGCTTCTAACCAGCCCAGTTTGGGCAAATTCATGGTGGAGGGAGCCTCTAAAAACCCCAGTTTGGACCAATTCATGGTGGAGGGAGCCTCTAACCAGCCCAGTTTGGGCAAATTCATGGTGGAGGGAGCCTCTAACCAGCCCAGTTTGGGCAAATTCATGGTGGAGGGAGCCTCTAACCAGCCCAGTTTGGACCAATTCATGGTGGAGGGAGCCTCTAACCAGCCCAGTTTGGACCAATTCATGGTGGAGGGAGCCTCTAACCAGCCCAGTTTGGGCAAATTCATGGTGGAGGGAGCCTCTAAAAACCCCAGTTTGGACCAATTCATGGTGGAAGGAGCCTCTAAAAACCCCAGTTTGGACCAATTCATGGTGGAGGGAGCCTCTAACCAGCCCAGTTTGGGCAAATTCATGGTGGAGGGAGCCTCTAAAAACCCCAGTTTGGACCAATTCATGGTGGAGGGAGCCTCTAAAAACCCCAGTTTGGACCAATTCATGGTGGAGGGAGCCTCTAAAAAACCCAGTTTGGGCAAATTCATGGTGGAGGGAGCCTCTAAAAGCCCCAGTTTGGACCAATTCATGGTGGAGGGAGCCTCTAACCAGCCCAGTTTGGGCAAATTCATGGTGGAGGGAGCCTCTAAAAACCCCAGTTTGGACCAATTCATGGTGGAGGGAGCCTCTAAAAACCCCAGTTTGGACCAATTCATGGTGGAGGGAGCCTCTAACCAGCCCAGTTTGGGCAAATTCATGGTGGAGGGAGCCTCTAAAAACCCCAGTTTGGACCAATTCATGGTGGAGGGAGCCTCTAACCAGCCCAGGTTGGGCAAATTCATGGTGGAGGGAGCCTCTAACCAGCCCAGTTTGGGCAAATTCATGGTGGAGGGAGCCTCTAACAAGCCCAGTTTGGACCAATTCATGGTGGAGGGAGCCTCTAACCAGCCCAGTTTGGACCAATTCATGGTGGAGGGAGCCTCTAACCAGCCCAGTTTGGGCAAATTCATGGTGGAGGGAGCCTCTAAAAACCCCAGTTTGGACCAATTCATGGTGGAGGGAGCCTCTAAAAACCCCAGTTTGGACCAATTCATGGTGGAGGGAGCCTCTAACCAGCCCAGTTTGGACCAATTCATGGTGGAGGGAGCCTCTAACCAGCCCAGTTTGGACCAATTCATGGTGGAGGGAGCCTCTAACCAGCACAGTTTGGACCAATTCATGGTGGAGGGAGCCTCTAACCAGCCCAGTTTGGGCAAATTCATGGTGGAGGGAGCCTCTAAAAACCCCAGTTTGGGCAAATTCATGGTGGAGGGAGCCTCTAAAAACCCCAGTTTGGACCAATTCATGGTGGAGGGAGCCTCTAACCAGCTCAGTTTGGGCAAATTCATGGTGGAGGGAGCCTCTAAAAACCCCAGTTTGGGCAAATTCATGGTGGAGGGAGCCTCTAAAAGCCCCAGTTTGGACCAATTCATGGTGGAGGGAGCCTCTAACCAGCCCAGTTTGGGCAAATTCATGGTGGAGGGAGCCTCTAAAACCCCCAGTTTGGACCAATTCATGGTGGAGTGAGCCTCTAACCAGCCCAGTTTGGACCAATTCATGGTGGAGGGAGCCTCTAACCAGCCCAGTTTGGGCAAATTCATGGTGGAGGGAGCCTCTAAAAACCCCAGTTTGGGCAAATTCATGGTGGAGGGAGCCTCTAAAAACCCCAGTTTGGACCAATTCATGGTGGAGGGAGCCTCTAACCAGCCCAGTTTGGATCAATTCATGGTGGAGGGAGCCTCTAACCAGCCCAGTTTGGGCAAATTCATGGTGGAGGGAGCCTCTAAAAACCCCAGTTTGGACCAATTCATGGTGGAGGGAGCCTCAAACCAGCCCAGTTTGGGCAAATTCATGGTGGAGGGAGCCTCTAAAAACCCCAGTTTGGACCAATTCATGGTGGAGGGAGCCTCTAACCAGCCCAGTTTGGGCAAATTCATGGTGGAGGTAGCTTCTAACCAGCCCAGTTTGGGCAAATTCATGGTGGAGGGAGCCTCTAAAAACCCCAGTTTGGACCAATTCATGGTGGAGGGAGCCTCTAAACAGTCCAGTTTGGCCCAATTCATGGTGGAGGGAGCCTCTAACCAGCCCAGTTTGGACCAATTCATGGTGGAGGGAGCCTCTAACCAGCCCAGTTTGGACCAATTCATGGTGGAGGGAGCCTCTAACCAGCCCAGTTTGGGCAAATTCATGGTGGAGGGAGCCTCTAAAAACCCCAGTTTGGACCAATTCATGGTGGAGGGAGCCTCTAAAAACCCCAGTTTGGACCAATTCATGGTGGAGGGAGCCTCTAACCAGCCCAGTTTGGACCAATTCATGGTGGAGGGAGCCTTTAACCAGCCCAGTTTGGGCAAATTCATGGTGGAGGGAGCCTCTAAAACCCCCAGTTTGGGCAAGTTCATGGTGGAGGGAGCCTCTAAAAACCCCAGTTTGGACCAATTCATGGTGGAGGGAGCCTCTAACCAGCCCAGTTTGGACCAATTCATGGTGGAGGGAGCCTCTAACCAGCCCAGTTTGGGCAAATTTATGGTGGAGGGAGCCTCTAAAAACCCCAGTTTGGACCAATTCATGGTGGAGGGAGCCTCTAATCAGCCCAGTTTGGGCAAATTCATGGTGGAGGGAGCCTCTAACCAGCCCAGTTTGGGCAAATTCATGGTGGAGGGAGCCTCTAACCAGCCCAGTTTGGGCAAATTCATGGTGGAGGGAGCCTCTAAAAACCCCAGTTTGGACCAATTCATGGTGGAGGGAGCCTCTAAACAGTCCAGTTTGGCCCAATTCATGGTGGAGGGAGCCTCTAAAAGCCCCAGTTTGGACCAATTCATGGTGGAGGGAGCCTCTAACCAGCCCAGTTTGGGCAAATTCATGGTGGAGGGAGCCTCTAAAAACCCCAGTTTGGACCAATTCATGGTGGAGGGAGCCTCTAACCAGCCCAGTTTGGGCAAATTCATGGTGGAGGTAGCTTCTAACCAGCCCAGTTTGGGCAAATTCATGGTGGAGGGAGCCTCTAAAAACCCCAGTTTGGACCAATTCATGGTGGAGGGAGCCTCTAACCAGCCCAGTTTGGGCAAATTCATGGTGGAGGGAGCCTCTAACCAGCCCAGTTTGGGCAAATTCATGGTGGAGGGAGCCTCTAACCAGCCCAGTTTGGACCAATTCATGGTGGAGGGAGCCTCTAACCAGCCCAGTTTGGACCAATTCATGGTGGAGGGAGCCTCTAACCAGCCCAGTTTGGGCAAATTCATGGTGGAGGGAGCCTCTAAAAACCCCAGTTTGGACCAATTCATGGTGGAAGGAGCCTCTAAAAACCCCAGTTTGGACCAATTCATGGTGGAGGGAGCCTCTAACCAGCCCAGTTTGGGCAAATTCATGGTGGAGGGAGCCTCTAAAAACCCCAGTTTGGACCAATTCATGGTGGAGGGAGCCTCTAAAAACCCCAGTTTGGACCAATTCATGGTGGAGGGAGCCTCTAAAAAACCCAGTTTGGGCAAATTCATGGTGGAGGGAGCCTCTAAAAACCCCAGTTTGGACCAATTCATGGTGGAGGGAGCCTCTAAAAACCCCAGTTTGGACCAATTCATGGTGGAGGGAGCCTCTAACCAGCCCAGTTTGGGCAAATTCATGGTGGAGGGAGCCTCTAAAAACCCCAGTTTGGACCAATTCATGGTGGAGGGAGCCTCTAACCAGCCCAGGTTGGGCAAATTCATGGTGGAGGGAGCCTCTAACCAGCCCAGTTTGGGCAAATTCATGGTGGAGGGAGCCTCTAACAAGCCCAGTTTGGACCAATTCATGGTGGAGGGAGCCTCTAACCAGCCCAGTTTGGACCAATTCATGGTGGAGGGAGCCTCTAACCAGCCCAGTTTGGGCAAATTCATGGTGGAGGGAGCCTCTAAAAACCCCAGTTTGGACCAATTCATGGTGGAGGGAGCCTCTAACCAGCCCAGTTTGGGCAAATTCATGATGGAGGGAGCCTCTAAAAACCCCAGTTTGGACCAATTCATGGTGGAGGGAGCCTCTAACCAGCCCAGTTTGGACCAATTCATGGTGGAGGGAGCCTCTAACCAGCCCAGTTTGGACCAATTCATGGTGGAGGGAGCCTCTAACCAGCACAGTTTGGACCAATTCATGGTGGAGGGAGCCTCTAACCAGCCCAGTTTGGGCAAATTCATGGTGGAGGGAGCCTCTAAAAACCCCAGTTTGGGCAAATTCATGGTGGAGGGAGCCTCTAAAAACCCCAGTTTGGACCAATTCATGGTGGAGGGAGCCTCTAACCAGCTCAGTTTGGGCAAATTCATGGTGGAGGGAGCCTCTAAAAACCCCAGTTTGGGCAAATTCATGGTGGAGGGAGCCTCTAAAAGCCCCAGTTTGGACCAATTCATGGTGGAGGGAGCCTCTAACCAGCCCAGTTTGGGCAAATTCATGGTGGAGGGAGCCTCTAAAACCCCCAGTTTGGACCAATTCATGGTGGAGTGAGCCTCTAACCAGCCCAGTTTGGACCAATTCATGGTGGAGGGAGCCTCTAACCAGCCCAGTTTGGGCAAATTCATGGTGGAGGGAGCCTCTAAAAACCCCAGTTTGGGCAAATTCATGGTGGAGGGAGCCTCTAAAAACCCCAGTTTGGACCAATTCATGGTGGAGGGAGCCTCTAACCAGCCCAGTTTGGATCAATTCATGGTGGAGGGAGCCTCTAACCAGCCCAGTTTGGGCAAATTCATGGTGGAGGGAGCCTCTAAAAACCCCAGTTTGGACCAATTCATGGTGGAGGGAGCCTCTAACCAGCCCAGTTTGGGCAAATTCATGGTGGAGGGAGCCTCTAAAAACCCCAGTTTGGACCAATTCATGGTGGAGGGAGCCTCTAACCAGCCCAGTTTGGGCAAATTCATGGTGGAGGTAGCTTCTAACCAGCCCAGTTTGGGCAAATTCATGGTGGAGGGAGCCTCTAAAAACCCCAGTTTGGACCAATTCATGGTGGAGGGAGCCTCTAACCAGCCCAGTTTGGGCAAATTCATGGTGGAGGGAGCCTCTAACCAGCCCAGTTTGGGCAAATTCATGGTGGAGGGAGCCTCTAACCAGCCCAGTTTGGACCAATTCATGGTGGAGGGAGCCTCTAACCAGCCCAGTTTGGGCAAATTCATGGTGGAGGGAGCCTTTAAAAACCCCAGTTTGGACCAATTCATGGTGGAGGGAGCCTCTAAAAACCCCAGTTTGGACCAATTCATGGTGGAGGGAGCCTCTAACCAGCCCAGTTTGGGCAAATTCATGGTGGAGGGAGCCTCTAAAAACCCCAGTTTTGACCAATTCATGGTGGAGGGAGCCTCTAAAAACCCCAGTTTGGACCAATTCATGGTGGAGGGAGCCTCTAAAAAACCCAGTTTGGGCAAATTCATGGTGGAGGGAGCCTCTAAAAACCCCAGTTTGGACCAATTCATGGTGGAGGGAGCCTCTAAAAACCCCAGTTTGGACCAATTCATGGTGGAGGGAGCCTCTAACCAGCCCAGTTTGGGCAAATTCATGGTGGAGGGAGCCTCTAACCAGCCCAGTTTGGGCAAATTCATGGTGGAGGGAGCCTCTAACCAGCCCAGTTTGGACCAATTCATGGTGGAGGGAGCCTCTAAAAACCCCAGTTTGGACCAATTCATGGTGGAAGGAGCCTCTAAAAACCCCAGTTTGGACCAATTCATGGTGGAGGGAGCCTCTAACCAGCCCAGTTTGGGCAAATTCATGGTGGAGGGAGCCTCTAAAAACCCCAGTTTGGACCAATTCATGGTGGAGGGAGCCTCTAAAAACCCCAGTTTGGACCAATTCATGGTGGAGGGAGCCTCTAAAAAACCCAGTTTGGGCAAATTCATGGTGGAGGGAGCCTCTAAAAACCCCAGTTTGGACCAATTCATGGTGGAGGGAGCCTCTAAAAACCCCAGTTTGGACCAATTCATGGTGGAGGGAGCCTCTAACCAGCCCAGTTTGGGCAAATTCATGGTGGAGGGAGCCTCTAAAAACCCCAGTTTGGACCAATTCATGGTGGAGGGAGCCTCTAACCAGCCCAGGTTGGGCAAATTCATGGTGGAGGGAGCCTCTAACCAGCCCAGTTTGGGCAAATTCATGGTGGAGGGAGCCTCTAACAAGCCCAGTTTGGACCAATTCTTGGTGGAGGGAGCCTCTAACCAGCCCAGTTTGGACCAATTCATGGTGGAGGGAGCCTCTAACCAGCCCAGTTTGGGCAAATTCATGGTGGAGGGAGCCTCTAAAAACCCCAGTTTGGACCAATTCATTGTGGAGGGAGCCTCTAACCAGCCCAGTTTGGGCAAATTCATGATGGAGGGAGCCTCTAAAAACCCCAGTTTGGACCAATTCATGGTGGAGGGAGCCTCTAACCAGCCCAGTTTGGACCAATTCATGGTGGAGGGAGCCTCTAACCAGCCCAGTTTGGACCAATTCATGGTGGAGGGAGCCTCTAACCAGCACAGTTTGGACCAATTCATGGTGGAGGGAGCCTCTAACCAGCCCAGTTTGGGCAAATTCATGGTGGAGGGAGCCTCTAAAAACCCCAGTTTGGGCAAATTCATGGTGGAGGGAGCCTCTAAAAACCCCAGTTTGGACCAATTCATGGTGGAGGGAGCCTCTAACCAGCTCAGTTTGGGCAAATTCATGGTGGAGGGAGCCTCTAAAAACCCCAGTTTGGGCAAATTCATGGTGGAGGGAGCCTCTAAAAGCCCCAGTTTGGACCAATTCATGGTGGAGGGAGCCTCTAACCAGCCCAGTTTGGGCAAATTCATGGTGGAGGGAGCCTCTAAAACCCCCAGTTTGGACCAATTCATGGTGGAGTGAGCCTCTAACCAGCCCAGTTTGGACCAATTCATGGTGGAGGGAGCCTCTAACCAGCCCAGTTTGGGCAAATTCATGGTGGAGGGAGCCTCTAAAAACCCCAGTTTGTGCAAATTCATGGTGGAGGGAGCCTCTAAAAACCCCAGTTTGGATCAATTCATGGTGGAGGGAGCCTCTAACCAGCCCAGTTTGGATCAATTCATGGTGGAGGGAGCCTCTAACCAGCCCAGTTTGGGCAAATTCATGGTGGAGGGAGCCTCTAAAAACCCCAGTTTGGACCAATTCATGGTGGAGGGAGCCTCTAACCAGCCCAGTTTGGGCAAATTCATGGTGGAGGGAGCCTCTAAAAACCCCAGTTTGGACCAATTAATGGTGGAGGGAGCCTCTAACCAGCCCAGTTTGGGCAAATTCATGGTGGAGGTAGCTTCTAACCAGCCCAGTTTGGGCAAATTCATGGTGGAGGGAGCCTCTAAAAACCCCAGTTTGGACCAATTCATGGTGGAGGGAGCCTCTAACCAGCCCAGTTTGGGCAAATTCATGGTGGAGGGAGCCTCTAACCAGCCCAGTTTGGGCAAATTCATGGTGGAGGGAGCCTCTAACCAGCCCAGTTTGGACCAATTCATGCTGGAGGGAGCCTCTAACCAGCCCAGTTTGGGCAAATTCATGGTGGAGGGAGCCTTTAAAAACCCCAGTTTGGACCAATTCATGGTGGAGGGAGCCTCTAAAAACCCCAGTTTGGACCAATTCATGGTGGAGGGAGCCTCTAACCAGCCCAGTTTGGGCAAATTCATGGTGGAGGGAGCCTCTAAAAACCCCAGTTTTGACCAAATCATGGTGGAGGGAGCCTCTAAAAACCCCAGTTTGGACCAATTCATGGTGGAGGGAGCCTCTAAAAAACCCAGTTTGGGCAAATTCATGGTGGAGGGAGCCTCTAAAAACCCCAGTTTGGACCAATTCATGGTGGAGGGAGCCTCTAAAAACCCCAGTTTGGACCAATTCATGGTGGAGGGAGCCTCTAACCAGCCCAGTTTGGGCAAATTCATGATGGAGGGAGCCTCTAAAAACCCCAGTTTGGACCAATTCATGGTGGAGGGAGCCTCTAAAAAACCCAGTTTGGGCAAATTCATGGTGGAGGGAGCCTCTAAAAACTCCAGTTTGGACCAATTCATGGTGGAGGGAGCCTCTAAAAACCCCAGTTTGGACCAATTCATGGTTGAGGGAGCCTCTAACCAGCCCAGTTTGGGCAAATTCATGGTGGAGGAGCCTCTAAAAACCCCAGTTTGGGCAAATTCATGGTGGAGGGAGCCTCTAAAAGCCCCAGTTTGGACCAACTCATGGTGGAGGGAGCCTCTAACCAGCCCAGTTTGGGCAAATTCATGGTGGAGGGAGCCTCTAAAAACCCCAGTTTGGACCAATTCATGGTGGAGTGAGCCTCTAACCAGCCCAGTTTGGACCAATTCATGGTGGAGGGAGCCTCTAACCAGCCCAGTTTGGGCAAATTCATGGTGGAGGGAGCCTCTAAAAACCCCAGTTTGGGCAAATTCATGGTGGAGGGAGCCTCTAAAACCCCCAGTTTGGACCAATTCATGGTGGAGGGAGGCTCTAACCAGCCCAGTTTGGGCAAATTCATGGTGGAGGGAGCCTCTAAAAACCCCAGTTTGGGCAAATTCATGGTGGAGGGAGCCTCTAAAAGCCCCAGTTTGGACCAATTCATGGTGGAGGGAGCCTCTAACCAGCCCAGTTTGGGCACATTCATGGTGGAGGGAGCCTCTAAAAATCCCAGTTTGGACCAATTCATGGTGGAGGGAGCCTCTAACCAGCCCAGTTTGGGCAAATTCATGGTGGAGGTAGCTTCTAACCAGCCCAGTTTGTGAAAATTCATGGTGGAGGGAGCCTCTAACCAGCCCAGTTTGGGCAAATTCATGGTGGAGGGAGCCTCTAACCAGCCCAGTTTGGACCAATTCATGGTGGAGGGAGCCTCTAACCAGCCCAGTTTGGACCAATTCATGGTGGAGGGAGCCTCTAACCAGCCCAGTTTGGGCAAATTCATGGTGGAGGGAGCCTCTAAAAACCCCAGTTTGGACCAATTCATGGTGGAGGGAGCCTCTAAAAACCCCAGTTTGGACCAATTCATGGTGGAGGGAGCCTCTAACCAGCCCAGTTTGGGCAAATTCATGGTGGAGGGAGCCTCTAACCAGCCCAGTTTGGGCAAATTCATGGTGGAGGGAGCCTCTAAAAACCCCAGTTTGGACCAATTCATGGTGGAGGGAGCCTCTAACCAGCCCAGTTTGGACCAATTCATGGTGGAGGGAGCCTCTAACCAGCCCAGTTTGGGCAAATTCATGGTGGAGGGAGCCTCTAAAAACCCCAGTTTGGACCAATTCATGGTGGAGGGAGCCTCTAACCAGCCCAGTTTGGGCAAATTCATGGTGGAGGGAGCCTCTAACCAGCCCAGTTTGGGCAAATTCATGGTGGAGGGAGCCTCTAACCAGCCCAGTTTGGGCAAATTCATGGTGGAGGGAGCCTCTAAAAACCCCAGTTTGGACCAATTCATGGTGGAGGGAGCCTCTAAACAGTCCAGTTTGGCCCAATTCATGGTGGAAGGAGCCTCTAACCAGCCCAGTTTGGGCAAATTCATGGTGGAGGGAGCCTCTAACCAGCCCAGTTTGGACCAATTCATGGTGGAGGGAGCCTCTAACTAGCCCAGTTTGGGCAAATTCATGGTGGAGGGAGCCTCTAAAAACGCCAGTTTGGACCAATTCATGGTGGAGGGAGCCTCTAACCAGCCCAGTTTGGGCCAATTCATGGTGGAGGGATCCTCTAAAAACCCCAGTTTGGACCAATTCATGGTGGAGGGAGCCTCTAACCAGCCCAGTTTGGGCAAATTCATGGTGGAGGGAGCCTCTAACCAGCCCAGTTTGGACCAATTCATGGTGGAGGGAGCCTCTAACCAGCCCAGTTTGGGCAAATTCATGGTGGAGGGAGCCTCTAAAAACCCCAGTTTGGGCAAATTCATGGTGGAGGGAGCCTCTAAAATCCCCAGTTTGGACCAATTCATGGTGGAGGGAGCCTCTAAAAACCCCAGTTTGGACCAATTCATGGTGGAGGGAGCCTCTAACCAGCCCAGTTTGGGCAAATTCATGGTGGAGGGAGCCTCTAAAAACCCCAGATTGGACCAATTCATGGTGGAGGGAGCCTCTAAACAGTCCAGTTTGGACCAATTCATGGTGGAGGGAGCCTCTAACCAGCCCAGTTTGGGCAAATTCATGGTGGAGGGAGCCTCTAACCAGCCCAGTTTGGACCAATTCATGGTGGAGGGAGCCTCTAACCAGCCCAGTTTGGGCAAATTCATGGTGGAGGGAGCCTCTAAAAACCCCAGTTTGGACCAATTCATGGTGGAGGGAGCCTCTAACCAGCCCAGTTTGGGCAAATTCATGGTGGAGGGAGCCTCTAAAAACCCCAGTTTGGACCAATTCATGGTGGAGGGAGCCCCTAACCAGCCCAGTTTTGGGCAAATTCATGGTGGAGGGAGCCTCTAACCAGCCCAGTTTGGATCAATTCATGGTGGAGGGAGCCTCTAAGCAGCCCAGTTTGGGCAAATTCATGGTGGAGGGAGCCTCTAAAAACCCCAGTTTGGGCAAATTCATGGTGGAGGGAGCCTCTAAAATCCCCAGTTTGGACCAATTCATGGTGGAGGGAGCCTCTAAAAACCCCAGTTTGGACCAATTCATGGTGGAGGGAGCCTCTAACCAGCCCAGTTTGGGCAAATTCATGGTGGAGGGAGCCTCTAAAAACCCCAGTTTGGACCAATTCATGGTGGAGGGAGCCTCTAACCAGCCCAGTTTGGGCAAATTCATGGTGGAGGGAGATTCTAAAAACCCCAGTTTGGGCAAATTCATGGTGGAGGGAGCCTCTAAAAACCCCAGTTTGGACCAATTCATGGTGGAGGGAGCCTCTAACCAGCCCAGTTTGGGCAAATTCATGGTGGAGGGAGCCTCTAAAAACCCCAGTTTGGACCAATTCATGGTGGAGGGAGCCTCTAAACAGTCCAGTTTGGCCCAATTCATGGTGGAGGGAGCCTCTAACCAGCCCAGTTTGGACCAATTCATGGTGGAGGGAGCCTCTAACCAGCCCAGTTTGGACCAATTCATGGTGGAGGGAGCCTCTAACCAGCCCAGTTTGGGCAAATTCATGGTGGAGGGAGCCTCTAAAATCCCCAGTTTGGACCAATTCATGGTGGAGGGAGCCTCTAAAAACCCCAGTTTGGACCAATTCATGGTGGAGGGAGCCTCTAAAAACCCCAGTTTGGACCAATTCATGGTGGAGGGAGCCTCTAACCAGCCCAGTTTGGACCAATTCATGGTGGAGGGAGCCTTTAACCAGCCCAGTTTGGGCAAATTCATGGTGGAGGGAGCCTCTAAAACCCCCAGTTTGGGCAAGTTCATGGTGGAGGGAGCCTCTAAAAACCCCAGTTTGGACCAATTCATGGTGGAGGGAGCCTCTAACCAGCCCAGTTTGGACCAATTCATGGTGGAGGGAGCCTCTAACCAGCCCAGTTTGGACCAATTCATGGTGGAGGGAGCCTCTAACCAGCTCAGTTTGGGCAAATTCATGGTGGAGGGAGCCTCTAAAAACCCCAGTTTGGGCAAATTCATGGTGGAGGGAGCCTCTAAAAGCCCCAGTTTGGACCAATTCATGGTGGAGGGAGCCTCTAACCAGCCCAGTTTGGGCAAATTCATGGTGGAGGGAGCCTCTAAAACCCCCAGTTTGGACCAATTCATGGTGGAGTGAGCCTCTAACCAGCCCAGTTTGGACCAATTCATGGTGGAGGGAGCCTCTAACCAGCCCAGTTTGGGCAAATTCATGGTGGAGGGAGCCTCTAAAAACCCCAGTTTGTGCAAATTCATGGTGGAGGGAGCCTCTAAAAACCCCAGTTTGGACCAATTCATGGTGGAGGGAGCCTCTAACCAGCCCAGTTTGGATCAATTCATGGTGGAGGGAGCCTCTAACCAGCCCAGTTTGGGCAAATTCATGGTGGAGGGAGCCTCTAAAAACCCCAGTTTGGACCAATTCATGGTGGAGGGAGCCTCTAACCAGCCCAGTTTGGGCAAATTCATGGTGGAGGGAGCCTCTAAAAACCCCAGTTTGGACCAATTAATGGTGGAGGGAGCCTCTAACCAGCCCAGTTTGGGCAAATTCATGGTGGAGGTAGCTTCTAACCAGCCCAGTTTGGGCAAATTCATGGTGGAGGGAGCCTCTAAAAACCCCAGTTTGGACCAATTCATGGTGGAGGGAGCCTCTAACCAGCCCAGTTTGGGCAAATTCATGGTGGAGGGAGCCTCTAACCAGCCCAGTTTGGGCAAATTCATGGTGGAGGGAGCCTCTAACCAGCCCAGTTTGGACCAATTCATGCTGGAGGGAGCCTCTAACCAGCCCAGTTTGGGCAAATTCATGGTGGAGGGAGCCTTTAAAAACCCCAGTTTGGACCAATTCATGGTGGAGGGAGCCTCTAAAAACCCCAGTTTGGACCAATTCATGGTGGAGGGAGCCTCTAACCAGCCCAGTTTGGGCAAATTCATGGTGGAGGGAGCCTCTAAAAACCCCAGTTTTGACCAAATCATGGTGGAGGGAGCCTCTAAAAACCCCAGTTTGGACCAATTCATGGTGGAGGGAGCCTCTAAAAAACCCAGTTTGGGCAAATTCATGGTGGAGGGAGCCTCTAAAAACCCCAGTTTGGACCAATTCATGGTGGAGGGAGCCTCTAAAAACCCCAGTTTGGACCAATTCATGGTGGAGGGAGCCTCTAACCAGCCCAGTTTGGGCAAATTCATGATGGAGGGAGCCTCTAAAAACCCCAGTTTGGACCAATTCATGGTGGAGGGAGCCTCTAAAAAACCCAGTTTGGGCAAATTCATGGTGGAGGGAGCCTCTAAAAACTCCAGTTTGGACCAATTCATGGTGGAGGGAGCCTCTAAAAACCCCAGTTTGGACCAATTCATGGTTGAGGGAGCCTCTAACCAGCCCAGTTTGGGCAAATTCATGGTGGAGGAGCCTCTAAAAACCCCAGTTTGGGCAAATTCATGGTGGAGGGAGCCTCTAAAAGCCCCAGTTTGGACCAACTCATGGTGGAGGGAGCCTCTAACCAGCCCAGTTTGGGCAAATTCATGGTGGAGGGAGCCTCTAAAAACCCCAGTTTGGACCAATTCATGGTGGAGTGAGCCTCTAACCAGCCCAGTTTGGACCAATTCATGGTGGAGGGAGCCTCTAACCAGCCCAGTTTGGGCAAATTCATGGTGGAGGGAGCCTCTAAAAACCCCAGTTTGGGCAAATTCATGGTGGAGGGAGCCTCTAAAACCCCAGTTTGGACCAATTCATGGTGGAGGGAGGCTCTAACCAGCCCAGTTTGGGCAAATTCATGGTGGAGGGAGCCTCTAAAAACCCCAGTTTGGGCAAATTCATGGTGGAGGGAGCCTCTAAAAGCCCCAGTTTGGACCAATTCATGGTGGAGGGAGCCTCTAACCAGCCCAGTTTGGGCACATTCATGGTGGAGGGAGCCTCTAAAAATCCCAGTTTGGACCAATTCATGGTGGAGGGAGCCTCTAACCAGCCCAGTTTGGGCAAATTCATGGTGGAGGTAGCTTCTAACCAGCCCAGTTTGTGAAAATTCATGGTGGAGGGAGCCTCTAACCAGCCCAGTTTGGGCAAATTCATGGTGGAGGGAGCCTCTAACCAGCCCAGTTTGGACCAATTCATGGTGGAGGGAGCCTCTAACCAGCCCAGTTTGGACCAATTCATGGTGGAGGGAGCCTCTAACCAGCCCAGTTTGGGCAAATTCATGGTGGAGGGAGCCTCTAAAAACCCCAGTTTGGACCAATTCATGGTGGAGGGAGACTCTAAAAACCCCAGTTTGGACCAATTCATGGTGGAGGGAGCCTCTAACCAGCCCAGTTTGGGCAAATTCATGGTGGAGGGAGCCTCTAACCAGCCCAGTTTGGGCAAATTCATGGTGGAGGGAGCCTCTAAAAACCCCAGTTTGGACCAATTCATGGTGGAGGGAGCCTCTAACCAGCCCAGTTTGGACCAATTCATGGTGGAGGGAGCCTCTAACCAGCCCAGTTTGGGCAAATTCATGGTGGAGGGAGCCTCTAAAAACCCCAGTTTGGACCAATTCATGGTGGAGGGAGCCTCTAACCAGCCCAGTTTGGGCAAATTCATGGTGGAGGGAGCCTCTAACCAGCCCAGTTTGGGCAAATTCATGGTGGAGGGAGCCTCTAACCAGCCCAGTTTGGGCAAATTCATGGTGGAGGGAGCCTCTAAAAACCCCAGTTTGGACCAATTCATGGTGGAGGGAGCCTCTAAACAGTCCAGTTTGGCCCAATTCATGGTGGAAGGAGCCTCTAACCAGCCCAGTTTGGGCAAATTCATGGTGGAGGGAGCCTCTAACCAGCCCAGTTTGGACCAATTCATGGTGGAGGGAGCCTCTAACTAGCCCAGTTTGGGCAAATTCATGGTGGAGGGAGCCTCTAAAAACGCCAGTTTGGACCAATTCATGGTGGAGGGAGCCTCTAACCAGCCCAGTTTGGGCCAATTCATGGTGGAGGGATCCTCTAAAAACCCAGTTTGGACCAATTCATGGTGGAGGAGCCTCTAACCAGCCCAGTTTGGGCAAATTCATGGTGGAGGGAGCCTCTAACCAGCCCAGTTTGGACCAATTCATGGTGGAGGGAGCCTCTAACCAGCCCAGTTTGGGCAAATTCATGGTGGAGGGAGCCTCTAAAAACCCCAGTTTGGGCAAATTCATGGTGGAGGGAGCCTCTAAAATCCCCAGTTTGGACCAATTCATGGTGGAGGGAGCCTCTAAAAACCCCAGTTTGGACCAATTCATGGTGGAGGGAGCCTCTAACCAGCCCAGTTTGGGCAAATTCATGGTGGAGGGAGCCTCTAAAAACCCCAGATTGGACCAATTCATGGTGGAGGGAGCCTCTAAACAGTCCAGTTTGGACCAATTCATGGTGGAGGGAGCCTCTAACCAGCCCAGTTTGGGCAAATTCATGGTGGAGGGAGCCTCTAACCAGCCCAGTTTGGACCAATTCATGGTGGAGGGAGCCTCTAACCAGCCCAGTTTGGGCAAATTCATGGTGGAGGGAGCCTCTAAAAACCCCAGTTTGGACCAATTCATGGTGGAGGGAGCCTCTAACCAGCCCAGTTTGGGCAAATTCATGGTGGAGGGAGCCTCTAAAAACCCCAGTTTGGACCAATTCATGGTGGAGGGAGCCCCTAACCAGCCCAGTTTTGGGCAAATTCATGGTGGAGGGAGCCTCTAACCAGCCCAGTTTGGATCAATTCATGGTGGAGGGAGCCTCTAAGCAGCCCAGTTTGGGCAAATTCATGGTGGAGGGAGCCTCTAAAAACCCCAGTTTGGGCAAATTCATGGTGGAGGGAGCCTCTAAAATCCCCAGTTTGGACCAATTCATGGTGGAGGGAGCCTCTAAAAACCCCAGTTTGGACCAATTCATGGTGGAGGGAGCCTCTAACCAGCCCAGTTTGGGCAAATTCATGGTGGAGGGAGCCTCTAAAAACCCCAGTTTGGACCAATTCATGGTGGAGGGAGCCTCTAACCAGCCCAGTTTGGGCAAATTCATGGTGGAGGGAGATTCTAAAAACCCCAGTTTGGGCAAATTCATGGTGGAGGGAGCCTCTAAAAACCCCAGTTTGGACCAATTCATGGTGGAGGGAGCCTCTAACCAGCCCAGTTTGGGCAAATTCATGGTGGAGGGAGCCTCTAAAAACCCCAGTTTGGATCAATTCATGGTGGAGGGAGCCTCTAAACAGTCCAGTTTGGCCCAATTCATGGTGGAGGGAGCCTCTAACCAGCCCAGTTTGGACCAATTCATGGTGGAGGGAGCCTCTAACCAGCCCAGTTTGGACCAATTCATGGTGGAGGGAGCCTCTAACCAGCCCAGTTTGGGCAAATTCATGGTGGAGGGAGCCTCTAAAATCCCCAGTTTGGACCAATTCATGGTGGAGGGAGCCTCTAAAAACCCCAGTTTGGACCAATTCATGGTGGAGGGAGCCTCTAAAAACCCCAGTTTGGACCAATTCATGGTGGAGGGAGCCTCTAACCAGCCCAGTTTGGACCAATTCATGGTGGAGGGAGCCTTTAACCAGCCCAGTTTGGGCAAATTCATGGTGGAGGGAGCCTCTAAAACCCCCAGTTTGGGCAAGTTCATGGTGGAGGGAGCCTCTAAAAACCCCAGTTTGGACCAATTCATGGTGGAGGGAGCCTCTAACCAGCCCAGTTTGGACCAATTCATGGTGGAGGGAGCCTCTAACCAGCCCAGTTTGGGCAAATTTATGGTGGAGGGAGCCTCTAAAAACCCCAGTTTGGACCAATTCATGGTGGAGGGAGACTCTAATCAGCCCAGTTTGGGCAAATTCATGGTGGAGGGAGCCTCTAACCAGCCCAGTTTGGGCAAATTCATGGTGGAGGGAGCCTCTAACCAGCCCAGTTTGGGCAAATTCATGGTGGAGGGAGCCTCTAAAAACCCCAGTTTGGACCAATTCATGGTGGAGGGAGCCTCTAAACAGTCCAGTTTGGCCCAATTCATGTTGGAGGGAGCCTCTAAAAACCCCAGTTTGGGCAAATTCATGGTGGAGGGAGCCTCTAAAAGCCCCAGTTTGGACCAATTCATGGTGGAGGGAGCCTCTAACCAGCCCAGTTTGGGCAAATTCATGGTGGAGGGAGCCTCTAAAAACCCCAGTTTGGACCAATTCATGGTGGAGTGAGCCTCTAACCAGCCCAGTTTGGACCAATTCATGGTGGAGGGAGCCTCTAACCAGCCCAGTTTGGGCAAATTCATGGTGGAGGGAGCCTCTAAAAACCCCAGTTTGGGCAAATTCATGGTGGAGGGAGCCTCTAAAACCCCCAGTTTGGACCAATTCATGGTGGAGGGAGGCTCTAACCAGCCCAGTTTGGGCAAATTCATGGTGGAGGGAGCCTCTAAAAACCCCAGTTTGGGCAAATTCATGGTGGAGGGAGCCTCTAAAAGCCCCAGTTTGGACCAATTCATGGTGGAGGGAGCCTCTAACCAGCCCAGTTTGGGCACATTCATGGTGGAGGGAGCCTCTAAAAATCCCAGTTTGGACCAATTCATGGTGGAGGGAGCCTCTAACCAGCCCAGTTTGGGCAAATTCATGGTGGAGGTAGCTTCTAACCAGCCCAGTTTGTGAAAATTCATGGTGGAGGGAGCCTCTAACCAGCCCAGTTTGGGCAAATTCATGGTGGAGGGAGCCTCTAACCAGCCCAGTTTGGACCAATTCATGGTGGAGGGAGCCTCTAACCAGCCCAGTTTGGACCAATTCATGGTGGAGGGAGCCTCTAACCAGCCCAGTTTGGGCAAATTCATGGTGGAGGGAGCCTCTAAAAACCCAAGTTTGGACCAATTCATGGTGGAGGGAGCCTCTAAAAACCCCAGTTTGGACCAATTCATGGTGGAGGGAGCCTCTAACCAGCCCAGTTTGGGCAAATTCATGGTGGAGGGAGCCTCTAACCAGCCCAGTTTGGGCAAATTCATGGTGGAGGGAGCCTCTAAAAACCCCAGTTTGGACCAATTCATGGTGGAGGGAGCCTCTAACCAGCCCAGTTTGGACCAATTCATGGTGGAGGGAGCCTCTAACCAGCCCAGTTTGGGCAAATTCATGGTGGAGGGAGCCTCTAAAAACCCCAGTTTGGACCAATTCATGGTGGAGGGAGCCTCTAACCAGCCCAGTTTGGGCAAATTCATGGTGGAGGGAGCCTCTAACCAGCCCAGTTTGGGCAAATTCATGGTGGAGGGAGCCTCTAACCAGCCCAGTTTGGGCAAATTCATGGTGGAGGGAGCCTCTAAAAACCCCAGTTTGGACCAATTCATGGTGGAGGGAGCCTCTAAACAGTCCAGTTTGGCCCAATTCATGGTGGAAGGAGCCTCTAACCAGCCCAGTTTGGGCAAATTCATGGTGGAGGGAGCCTCTAACCAGCCCAGTTTGGACCAATTCATGGTGGAGGGAGCCTCTAACTAGCCCAGTTTGGGCAAATTCATGGTGGAGGGAGCCTCTAAAAACGCCAGTTTGGACCAATTCATGGTGGAGGGAGCCTCTAACCAGCCCAGTTTGGGCCAATTCATGGTGGAGGGATCCTCTAAAAACCCCAGTTTGGACCAATTCATGGTGGAGGGAGCCTCTAACCAGCCCAGTTTGGGCAAATTCATGGTGGAGGGAGCCTCTAACCAGCCCAGTTTGGACCAATTCATGGTGGAGGGAGCCTCTAACCAGCCCAGTTTGGGCAAATTCATGGTGGAGGGAGCCTCTAAAAACCCCAGTTTGGGCAAATTCATGGTGGAGGGAGCCTCTAAAATCCCCAGTTTGGACCAATTCATGGTGGAGGGAGCCTCTAAAAACCCCAGTTTGGACCAATTCATGGTGGAGGGAGCCTCTAACCAGCCCAGTTTGGGCAAATTCATGGTGGAGGGAGCCTCTAAAAACCCCAGATTGGACCAATTCATGGTGGAGGGAGCCTCTAAACAGTCCAGTTTGGACCAATTCATGGTGGAGGGAGCCTCTAACCAGCCCAGTTTGGGCAAATTCATGGTGGAGGGAGCCTCTAACAAGCCCAGTTTGGACCAATTCATGGTGGAGGGAGCCTCTAACCAGCCCAGTTTGGGCAAATTCATGGTGGAGGGAGCCTCTAAAAACCCCAGTTTGGACCAATTCATGGTGGAGGGAGCCTCTAACCAGCCCAGTTTGGGCAAATTCATGGTGGAGGGAGCCTCTAAAAACCCCAGTTTGGACCAATTCATGGTGGAGGGAGCCCCTAACCAGCCCAGTTTTGGGCAAATTCATGGTGGAGGGAGCCTCTAACCAGCCCAGTTTGGATCAATTCATGGTGGAGGGAGCCTCTAAGCAGCCCAGTTTGGGCAAATTCATGGTGGAGGGAGCCTCTAAAAACCCCAGTTTGGGCAAATTCATGGTGGAGGGAGCCTCTAAAATCCCCAGTTTGGACCAATTCATGGTGGAGGGAGCCTCTAAAAACCCCAGTTTGGACCAATTCATGGTGGAGGGAGCCTCTAACCAGCCCAGTTTGGGCAAATTCATGGTGGAGGGAGCCTCTAAAAACCCCAGTTTGGACCAATTCATGGTGGAGGGAGCCTCTAACCAGCCCAGTTTGGGCAAATTCATGGTGGAGGGAGATTCTAAAAACCCCAGTTTGGGCAAATTCATGGTGGAGGGAGCCTCTAAAAACCCCAGTTTGGACCAATTCATGGTGGAGGGAGCCTCTAACCAGCCCAGTTTGGGCAAATTCATGGTGGAGGGAGCCTCTAAAAACCCCAGTTTGGACCAATTCATGGTGGAGGGAGCCTCTAAACAGTCCAGTTTGGCCCAATTCATGGTGGAGGGAGCCTCTAACCAGCCCAGTTTGGACCAATTCATGGTGGAGGGAGCCTCTAACCAGCCCAGTTTGGACCAATTCATGGTGGAGGGAGCCTCTAACCAGCCCAGTTTGGGCAAATTCATGGTGGAGGGAGCCTCTAAAATCCCCAGTTTGGACCAATTCATGGTGGAGGGAGCCTCTAAAAACCCCAGTTTGGACCAATTCATGGTGGAGGGAGCCTCTAAAAACCCCAGTTTGGACCAATTCATGGTGGAGGGAGCCTCTAACCAGCCCAGTTTGGACCAATTCATGGTGGAGGGAGCCTTTAACCAGCCCAGTTTGGGCAAATTCATGGTGGAGGGAGCCTCTAAAACCCCCAGTTTGGGCAAGTTCATGGTGGAGGGAGCCTCTAAAAACCCCAGTTTGGACCAATTCATGGTGGAGGGAGCCTCTAACCAGCCCAGTTTGGACCAATTCATGGTGGAGGGAGCCTCTAACCAGCCCAGTTTGGGCAAATTTATGGTGGAGGGAGCCTCTAAAAACCCCAGTTTGGACCAATTCATGGTGGAGGGAGACTCTAATCAGCCCAGTTTGGGCAAATTCATGGTGGAGGGAGCCTCTAACCAGCCCAGTTTGGGCAAATTCATGGTGGAGGGAGCCTCTAACCAGCCCAGTTTGGGCAAATTCATGGTGGAGGGAGCCTCTAAAAACCCCAGTTTGGACCAATTCATGGTGGAGGGAGCCTCTAAACAGTCCAGTTTGGCCCAATTCATGTTGGAGGGAGCCTCTAAAAACCCCAGTTTGGGCAAATTCATGGTGGAGGGAGCCTCTAAAAGCCCCAGTTTGGACCAATTCATGGTGGAGGGAGCCTCTAACCAGCCCAGTTTGGGCAAATTCATGGTGGAGGGAGCCTCTAAAAACCCCAGTTTGGACCAATTCATGGTGGAGGGAGCCTCTAACCAGCCCAGTTTGGGCAAATTCATGGTGGAGGGAGCCTCTAAAAACCCCAGTTTGGACCAATTCATGGTGGAGGGAGCCCCTAACCAGCCCAGTTTGGGCAAATTCATGGTGGAGGGAGCCTCTAACCAGCCCAGTTTGGATCAATTCATGGTGGAGGGAGCCTCTAAGCAGCCCAGTTTGGGCAAATTCATGGTGGAGGGAGCCTCTAAAAACCCCCAGTTTGGGCAAATTCATGGTGGAGGGAGCCTCTAAAATCCCCAGTTTGGACCAATTCATGGTGGAGGGAGCCTCTAAAAACCCCAGTTTGGACCAATTCATGGTGGAGGGAGCCTCTAACCAGCCCAGTTTGGGCAAATTCATGGTGGAGGGAGCCTCTAAAAACCCCAGTTTGGACCAATTCATGGTGGAGGGAGCCTCTAACCAGCCCAGTTTGGGCAAATTCATGGTGGAGGGAGATTCTAAAAACCCCAGTTTGGGCAAATTCATGGTGGAGGGAGCCTCTAAAAACCCCAGTTTGGACCAATTCATGGTGGAGGGAGCCTCTAACCAGCCCAGTTTGGGCAAATTCATGGTGGAGGGAGCCTCTAAAAACCCCAGTTTGGATCAATTCATGGTGGAGGGAGCCTCTAAGCAGCCCAGTTTGGGCAAATTCATGGTGGAGGGAGCCTCTAAAAACCCCAGTTTGGGCAAATTCATGGTGGAGGGAGCCTCTAAAATCCCCAGTTTGGACCAATTCATGGTGGAGGGAGCCTCTAAAAACCCCAGTTTGGACCAATTCATGGTGGAGGGAGCCTCTAACCAGCCCAGTTTGGGCAAATTCATGGTGGAGGGAGCCTCTAAAAACCCCAGTTTGGACCAATTCATGGTGGAGGGAGCCTCTAACCAGCCCAGTTTGGGCAAATTCATGGTGGAGGGAGATTCTAAAAACCCCAGTTTGGGCAAATTCATGGTGGAGGGAGCCTCTAAAAACCCCAGTTTGGACCAATTCATGGTGGAGGGAGCCTCTAACCAGCCCAGTTTGGGCAAATTCATGGTGGAGGGAGCCTCTAAAAACCCCAGTTTGGACCAATTCATGGTGGAGGGAGCCTCTAAACAGTCCAGTTTGGCCCAATTCATGGTGGAGGGAGCCTCTAACCAGCCCAGTTTGGACCAATTCATGGTGGAGGGAGCCTCTAACCAGCCCAGTTTGGACCAATTCATGGTGGAGGGAGCCTCTAACCAGCCCAGTTTGGGCAAATTCATGGTGGAGGGAGCCTCTAAAATCCCCAGTTTGGACCAATTCATGGTGGAGAGAGCCTCTAAAAACCCCAGTTTGGACCAATTCATGGTGGAGGGAGCCTCTAAAAACCCCAGTTTGGACCAATTCATGGTGGAGGGAGCCTCTAAAAACCCCAGTTTGGACCAATTCATGGTGGAGGGAGCCTCTAACCAGCCCAGTTTGGACCAATTCATGGTGGAGGGAGCCTCTAACCAGCCCAGTTTGGGCAAATTTATGGTGGAGGGAGCCTCTAAAAACCCCAGTTTGGACCAATTCATGGTGGAGGGAGCCTCTAATCAGCCCAGTTTGGGCAAATTCATGGTGGAGGGAGCCTCTAACCAGCCCAGTTTGGGCAAATTCATGGTGGAGGGAGCCTCTAACCAGCCCAGTTTGGGCAAATTCATGGTGGAGGGAGCCTCTAAAAACCCCAGTTTGGACCAATTCATGGTGGAGGGAGCCTCTAAACAGTCCAGTTTGGCCCAATTCATGGTGGAGGGAGCCTCTAAAAGCCCCAGTTTGGACCAATTCATGGTGGAGGGAGCCTCTAACCAGCCCAGTTTGGGCAAATTCATGGTGGAGGGAGCCTCTAAAAACCCCAGTTTGGACCAATTCATGGTGGAGGGAGCCTCTAACCAGCCCAGTTTGGGCAAATTCATGGTGGAGGTAGCTTCTAACCAGCCCAGTTTGGGCAAATTCATGGTGGAGGGAGCCTCTAAAAACCCCAGTTTGGACCAATTCATGGTGGAGGGAGCCTCTAACCAGCCCAGTTTGGGCAAATTCATGGTGGAGGGAGCCTCTAACCAGCCCAGTTTGGGCAAATTCATGGTGGAGGGAGCCTCTAACCAGCCCAGTTTGGACCAATTCATGGTGGAGGGAGCCTCTAACCAGCCCAGTTTGGACCAATTCATGGTGGAGGGAGCCTCTAACCAGCCCAGTTTGGGCAAATTCATGGTGGAGGGAGCCTCTAAAAACCCCAGTTTGGACCAATTCATGGTGGAAGGAGCCTCTAAAAACCCCAGTTTGGACCAATTCATGGTGGAGGGAGCCTCTAACCAGCCCAGTTTGGGCAAATTCATGGTGGAGGGAGCCTCTAAAAACCCCAGTTTGGACCAATTCATGGTGGAGGGAGCCTCTAAAAACCCCAGTTTGGACCAATTCATGGTGGAGGGAGCCTCTAAAAAACCCAGTTTGGGCAAATTCATGGTGGAGGGAGCCTCTAAAAACCCCAGTTTGGACCAATTCATGGTGGAGGGAGCCTCTAAAAACCCCAGTTTGGACCAATTCATGGTGGAGGGAGCCTCTAACCAGCCCAGTTTGGGCAAATTCATGGTGGAGGGAGCCTCTAAAAACCCCCAGTTTGGACCAATTCATGGTGGAGGGAGCCTCTAACCAGCCCAGGTTGGGCAAATTCATGGTGGAGGGAGCCTCTAACCAGCCCAGTTTGGGCAAATTCATGGTGGAGGGAGCCTCTAACAAGCCCAGTTTGGACCAATTCATGGTGGAGGGAGCCTCTAACCAGCCCAGTTTGGACCAATTCATGGTGGAGGGAGCCTCTAACCAGCCCAGTTTGGGCAAATTCATGGTGGAGGGAGCCTCTAAAAACCCCAGTTTGGACCAATTCATGGTGGAGGGAGCCTCTAACCAGCCCAGTTTGGGCAAATTCATGATGGAGGGAGCCTCTAAAAACCCCAGTTTGGACCAATTCATGGTGGAGGGAGCCTCTAACCAGCCCAGTTTGGACCAATTCATGGTGGAGGGAGCCTCTAACCAGCCCAGTTTGGACCAATTCATGGTGGAGGGAGCCTCTAACCAGCACAGTTTGGACCAATTCATGGTGGAGGGAGCCTCTAACCAGCCCAGTTTGGGCAAATTCATGGTGGAGGGAGCCTCTAAAAACCCCAGTTTGGGCAAATTCATGGTGGAGGGAGCCTCTAAAAACCCCAGTTTGGACCAATTCATGGTGGAGGGAGCCTCTAACCAGCTCAGTTTGGGCAAATTCATGGTGGAGGGAGCCTCTAAAAACCCCAGTTTGGGCAAATTCATGGTGGAGGGAGCCTCTAAAAGCCCCAGTTTGGACCAATTCATGGTGGAGGGAGCCTCTAACCAGCCCAGTTTGGGCAAATTCATGGTGGAGGGAGCCTCTAAAACCCCCAGTTTGGACCAATTCATGGTGGAGTGAGCCTCTAACCAGCCCAGTTTGGACCAATTCATGGTGGAGGGAGCCTCTAACCAGCCAGTTTGGGCAAATTCATGGTGGAGGGAGCCTCTAAAAACCCCAGTTTGGCAAATTCATGGTGGAGGGAGCCTCTAAGTTTGGACCAATTCATGGTGGAGGGAGCCTCTAACCAGCCCAGTTTGGATCAATTTGGTGGAGGGAGCCTCTAACCAGCCCAGTTTGGGCAAATTCATGGTGGAGGGAGCCTCTAAAAACCCCAGTTTGGACCAATTCATGGTGGAGGGAGCCTCTAACCAGCCCAGTTTGGGCAAATTCATGGTGGAGGGAGCCTCTAAAAACCCCAGTTTGGACCAATTCATGGTGGAGGGAGCCTCTAACCAGCCCAGTTTGGGCAAATTCATGGTGGAGGTAGCTTCTAACCAGCCCAGTTTGGGCAAATTCATGGTGGAGGGAGCCTCTAAAAACCCCCAGTTTGGGACAATTCATGGTGGAGGGAGCCTCTAACCAGCCCAGTTTGGGCAAATTCATGGTGGAGGGAGCCTCTAACCAGCCCCAGTTTGGACCAATTCATGGTGGAGGGAGCCTCTAACCAGCCCAGTTTGGGCAAATTCATGGAGGGAGCCCCCCCGCACCAGCCCGATGGGAGCCTTTAAACACCCCCAGTTTGGACCAATTCATGGTGGAGGGAGCCTCTAAAAACCCCAGTTTGGACCAATTCATGGTGGAGGGAGCCTCTAACCAGCCCAGTTTGGGCAAATTCATGGTGGAGGGAGCCTCTAAAAACCCCAGTTTTGACCAATTCATGGTGGAGGGAGCCTCTAAAAACCCCAGTTTGGACCAATTCATGGTGGAGGGAGCCTCTAAAAAACCCAGTTTGGGCAAATTCATGGTGGAGGGAGCCTCTAAAAACCCCAGTTTGGACCAATTCATGGTGGAGGGAGCCTCTAAAAACCCCAGTTTGGACCAATTCATGGTGGAGGGAGCCTCTAACCAGCCCAGTTTGGGCAAATTCATGGTGGAGGGAGCCTCTAACCAGCCCAGTTTGGGCAAATTCATGGTGGAGGGAGCCTCTAACCAGCCCAGTTTGGACCAATTCATGGTGGAGGAGCCTCTAACCAGCCCAGTTTGGACCAATTCATGGTGGAGGGAGCCTCTAACCAGCCCAGTTTGGGCAAATTCATGGTGGAGGGAGCCTCTAAAAACCCCAGTTTGGACCAATTCATGGTGGAAGGAGCCTCTAAAAACCCCAGTTTGGACCAATTCATGGTGGAGGGAGCCTCTAACCAGCCCAGTTTGGGCAAATTCATGGTGGAGGGAGCCTCTAAAAACCCCAGTTTGGACCAATTCATGGTGGAGGGAGCCTCTAAAAACCCCAGTTTGGACCAATTCATGGTGGAGGGAGCCTCTAAAAAACCCAGTTTGGCAAATTCATGGTGGAGGGAGCCTCTAAAAACCCCAGTTTGGACCAATTCATGGTGGAGGGAGCCTCTAAAAACCCCAGTTTGGACCAATTCATGGTGGAGGGAGCCTCTAACCAGCCCAGTTTGGGCAAATTCATGGTGGAGGGAGCCTCTAAAAACCCCAGTTTGGACCAATTCATGGTGGAGGGAGCCTCTAACCAGCCCAGGTTGGGCAAATTCATGGTGGAGGGAGCCTCTAACCAGCCCAGTTTGGGCAAATTCATGGTGGAGGGAGCCTCTAACAAGCCCAGTTTGGACCAATTCTTGGTGGAGGGAGCCTCTAACCAGCCCAGTTTGGACCAATTCATGGTGGAGGGAGCCTCTAACCAGCCCAGTTTGGGCAAATTCATGGTGGAGGGAGCCTCTAAAAACCCCAGTTTGGACCAATTCATGGTGGAGGGAGCCTCTAACCAGCCCAGTTTGGGCAAATTCATGATGGAGGGAGCCTCTAAAAACCCCAGTTTTGGACCAATTCATGGTGGAGGGAGCCTCTAACCAGCCCAGTTTGGACCAATTCATGGTGGAGGGAGCCTCTAACCAGCCCAGTTTGGACCAATTCATGGTGGAGGGAGCCTCTAACCAGCACAGTTTGGACCAATTCATGGTGGAGGGAGCCTCTAACCAGCCCAGTTTGGGCAAATTCATGGTGGAGGGAGCCTCTAAAAACCCCAGTTTGGGCAAATTCATGGTGGAGGGAGCCTCTAAAAACCCCAGTTTGGACCAATTCATGGTGGAGGGAGCCTCTAACCAGCTCAGTTTGGGCAAATTCATGGTGGAGGGAGCCTCTAAAAACCCCAGTTTGGGCAAATTCATGGTGGAGGGAGCCTCTAAAAGCCCCAGTTTGGACCAATTCATGGTGGAGGGAGCCTCTAACCAGCCCAGTTTGGGCAAATTCATGGTGGAGGGAGCCTCTAAAACCCCAGTTTGGACCAATTCATGGTGGAGTGAGCCTCTAACCAGCCCAGTTTGGACCAATTCATGGTGGAGGGAGCCTCTAACCAGCCCAGTTTGGGCAAATTCATGGTGGAGGGAGCCTCTAAAAACCCCAGTTTGTGCAAATTCATGGTGGAGGGAGCCTCTAAAAACCCCAGTTTGGACCAATTCATGGTGGAGGGAGCCTCTAACCAGCCCAGTTTGGATCAATTCATGGTGGAGGGAGCCTCTAACCAGCCCAGTTTGGGCAAATTCATGGTGGAGGGAGCCTCTAAAAACCCCAGTTTGGACCAATTCATGGTGGAGGGAGCCTCTAACCAGCCCAGTTTGGGCAAATTCATGGTGGAGGGAGCCTCTAAAAACCCCAGTTTGGACCAATTCATGGTGGAGGGAGCCTCTAACCAGCCCAGTTTGGGCAAATTCATGGTGGAGGTAGCTTCTAACCAGCCCAGTTTGGGCAAATTCATGGTGGAGGGAGCCTCTAAAAACCCCAGTTTGGACCAATTCATGGTGGAGGGAGCCTCTAACCAGCCCAGTTTGGGCAAATTCATGGTGGAGGGAGCCTCTAACCAGCCCAGTTTGGGCAAATTCATGGTGGAGGGAGCCTCTAACCAGCCCAGTTTGGACCAATTCATGCTGGAGGGAGCCTCTAACCAGCCCAGTTTGGGCAAATTCATGGTGGAGGGAGCCTTTAAAAACCCCAGTTTGGACCAATTCATGGTGGAGGGAGCCTCTAAAAACCCCAGTTTGGACCAATTCATGGTGGAGGGAGCCTCTAACCAGCCCAGTTTGGGCAAATTCATGGTGGAGGGAGCCTCTAAAAACCCCAGTTTTGACCAATTCATGGTGGAGGGAGCCTCTAAAAACCCCAGTTTGGACCAATTCATGGTGGAGGGAGCCTCTAAAAAACCCAGTTTGGGCAAATTCATGGTGGAGGGAGCCTCTAAAAACCCCAGTGTGGACCAATTCATGGTGGAGGGAGCCTCTAAAAACCCCAGTTTGGACCAATTCATGGTGGAGGGAGCCTCTAACCAGCCCAGTTTGGGCAAATTCATGATGGAGGGAGCCTCTAAAAACCCCAGTTTGGACCAATTCATGGTGGAGGGAGCCTCTAAAAAACCCAGTTTGGGCAAATTCATGGTGGAGGGAGCCTCTAAAAACTCCAGTTTGGACCAATTCATGGTGGAGGGAGCCTCTAACCAGCCCAGTTTGGGCAAATTCATGGTGGAGGAGCCTCTAAAAACCCCAGTTTGGGCAAATTCATGGTGGAGGGAGCCTCTAAAAGCCCCAGTTTGGACCAATTCATGGTGGAGGGAGCCTCTAACCAGCCCAGTTTGGGCAAATTCATGGTGGAGGGAGCCTCTAAAAACCCCAGTTTGGACCAATTCATGGTGGAGGGAGCCTCTAACCAGCCCAGTTTGGGCAAATTCATGGTGGAGGTAGCTTCTAACCAGCCCAGTTTGGGCAAATTCATGGTGGAGGGAGCCTCTAAAAACCCCAGTTTGGACCAATTCATGGTGGAGGGAGCCTCTAACCAGCCCAGTTTGGGCAAATTCATGGTGGAGGGAGCCTCTAACCAGCCCAGTTTGGGCAAATTCATGGTGGAGGGAGCCTCTAACCAGCCCAGTTTGGACCAATTCATGGTGGAGGGAGCCTCTAACCAGCCCAGTTTGGACCAATTCATGGTGGAGGGAGCCTCTAACCAGCCCAGTTTGGGCAAATTCATGGTGGAGGGAGCCTCTAAAAACCCCAGTTTGGACCAATTCATGGTGGAAGGAGCCTCTAAAAACCCCAGTTTGGACCAATTCATGGTGGAGGGAGCCTCTAACCAGCCCAGTTTGGACCAATTCATGGTGGAGGGAGCCTCTAACCAGCCCAGTTTGGACCAATTCATGGTGGAGGGAGCCTCTAACCAGCCCAGTTTGGGCAAATTCATGGTGGAGGGAGCCTCTAAAAACCCCAGTTTGGGCAAATTCATGGTGGAGGGAGCCTCTAAAAGCCCCAGTTTGGACCAATTCATGGTGGAGGGAGCCTCTAACCAGCCCAGTTTGGGCAAATTCATGGTGGAGGGAGCCTCTAAAAACCCCAGTTTGGACCAATTCATGGTGGAGGGAGCCTCTAACCAGCCCAGTTTGGGCAAATTCATGGTGGAGGTAGCTTCTAACCAGCCCAGTTTGGGCAAATTCATGGTGGAGGGAGCCTCTAAAAACCCCAGTTTGGACCAATTCATGGTGGAGGGAGCCTCTAACCAGCCCAGTTTGGGCAAATTCATGGTGGAGGGAGCCTCTAACCAGCCCAGTTTGGGCAAATTCATGGTGGAGGGAGCCTCTAACCAGCCCAGTTTGGACCAATTCATGGTGGAGGGAGCCTCAAACCAGCCCAGTTTGGACCAATTCATGGTGGAGGGAGCCTCTAACCAGCCCAGTTTGGGCAAATTCATGGTGGAGGGAGCCTCTAAAAACCCCAGTTTGGACCAATTCATGGTGGAGGGAGCCTCTAAAAACCCAGTTTGGACCAATTCATGGTGGAGGGAGCCTCTAACCAGCCCAGTTTGGGCAAATTCATGGTGGAGGGAGCCTCTAAAAACCCCAGTTTGGGCAAATTCATGGTGGAGGGAGCCTCTAAAAACCCCAGTTTGGACCAATTCATGGTGGAGGGAGCCTCTAACCAGCCCAGTTTGGGCAAATTCATGGTGGAGGAGCCTCTAAAAACCCCAGTTTGGGCAAATTCATGGTGGAGGGAGCCTCTAAAAGCCCCAGTTTGGACCAATTCATGGTGGAGGGAGCCTCTAACCAGCCCAGTTTGGGCAAATTCATGGTGGAGGGAGCCTCTAAAAACCCCAGTTTGGACCAATTCATGGTGGAGTGAGCCTCTAACCAGCCCAGTTTGGACCAATTCATGGTGGAGGGAGCCTCTAACCAGCCCAGTTTGGGCAAATTCATGGTGGAGGGAGCCTCTAAAAACCCCAGTTTGGGCAAATTCATGGTGGAGGGAGATTCTAAAAACCCCAGTTTGGACCAATTCATGGTGGAGGGAGGCTCTAACCAGCCCAGTTTGGGCAAATTCATGGTGGAGGGAGCCTCTAAAAACCCCAGTTTGGGCAAATTCATGGTGGAGGGAGCCTCTAAAAGCCCCAGTTTGGACCAATTCATGGTGGAGGGAGCCTCTAACCAGCCCAGTTTGGGCACATTCATGGTGGAGGGAGCCTCTAAAAACCCCAGTTTGGACCAATTCATGGTGGAGGGAGCCTCTAACCAGCCCAGTTTGGGCAAATTCATGGTGGAGGTAGCTTCTAACCAGCCCAGTTTGTGAAAATTCATGGTGGAGGGAGCCTCTAACCAGCCCAGTTTGGGCAAATTCATGGTGGAGGGAGCCTCTAACCAGCCCAGTTTGGACCAATTCATGGTGGAGGGAGCCTCTAACCAGCCCAGTTTGGACCAATTCATGGTGGAGGGAGCCTCTAACCAGCCCAGTTTGGGCAAATTCATGGTGGAGGGAGCCTCTAAAAACCCCAGTTTGGACCAATTCATGGTGGAGGGAGCCTCTAAAAACCCCAGTTTGGACCAATTCATGGTGGAGGGAGCCTCTAACCAGCCCAGTTTGGGCAAATTCATGGTGGAGGGAGCCTCTAACCAGCCCAGTTTGGGCAAATTCATGGTGGAGGGAGCCTCTAAAAACCCCAGTTTGGACCAATTCATGGTGGAGGGAGCCTCTAACCAGCCCAGTTTGGACCAATTCATGGTGGAGGGAGCCTCTAACCAGCCCAGTTTGGGCAAATTCATGGTGGAGGGAGCCTCTAAAAACCCCAGTTTGGACCAATTCATGGTGGAGGGAGCCTCTAACCAGCCCAGTTTGGGCAAATTCATGGTGGAGGGAGCCTCTAACCAGCCCAGTTTGGGCAAATTCATGGTGGAGGGAGCCTCTAACCAGCCCAGTTTGGGCAAATTCATGGTGGAGGGAGCCTCTAAAAACCCCAGTTTGGACCAATTCATGGTGGAGGGAGCCTCTAAACAGTCCAGTTTGGCCCAATTCATGGTGGAGGGAGCCTCTAACCAGCCCAGTTTGGGCAAATTCATGGTGGAGGGAGCCTCTAACCAGCCCAGTTTGGACCAATTCATGGTGGAGGGAGCCTCTAACCAGCCCAGTTTGGGCAAATTCATGGTGGAGGGAGCCTCTAAAAACGCCAGTTTGGACCAATTCATGGTGGAGGGAGCCTCTAACCAGCCCAGTTTGGGCAAATTCATGGTGGAGGGAGCCTCTAACCAGCCCAGTTTGGGCCAATTCATGGTGGAGGGATCCTCTAAAAACCCCAGTTTGGACCAATTCATGGTGGAGGGAACCTCTAACCAGCCCAGTTTGGGCAAATTCATGGTGGAGGGAGCCTCTAACCAGCCCAGTTTGGACCAATTCATGGTGGAGGGAGCCTCTAACCAGCCCAGTTTGGGCAAATTCATGGTGGAGGGAGCCTCTAAAAACCCCAGTTTGGGCAAATTCATGGTGGAGGGAGCCTCTAAAATCCCCAGTTTGGACCAATTCATGGTGGAGGGAGCCTCTAAAAACCCCAGTTTGGACCAATTCATGGTGGAGGGAGCCTCTAACCAGCCCAGTTTGGGCAAATTCATGGTGGAGGGAGCCTCTAAAAACCCCAGTTTGGACCAATTCATGGTGGAGGGAGCCTCTAAACAGTCCAGTATGGACCAATTCATGGTGGAGGGAGCCTCTAACCAGCCCAGTTTGGGCAAATTCATGGTGGAGGGAGCCTCTAACCAGCCCAGTTTGGACCAATTCATGGTGGAGGGAGCCTCTAACCAGCCCAGTTTGGGCAAATTCATGGTGGAGGGAGCCTCTAAAAACCCCAGTTTGGACCAATTCATGGTGGAGGGAGCCTCTAACCAGCCCAGTTTGGGCAAATTCATGGTGGAGGGAGCCTCTAAAAACCCCAGTTTGGACCAATTCATGGTGGAGGGAGCCCCTAACCAGCCCAGTTTGGGCAAATTCATGGTGGAGGGAGCCTCTAACCAGCCCAGTTTGGATCAATTCATGGTGGAGGGAGCCTCTAAGCAGCCCAGTTTGGGCAAATTCATGGTGGAGGGAGCCTCTAAAAACCCCAGTTTGGGCAAATTCATGGTGGAGGGAGCCTCTAAAATCCCCAGTTTGGACCAATTCATGGTGGAGGGAGCCTCTAAAAACCCCAGTTTGGACCAATTCATGGTGGAGGGAGCCTCTAACCAGCCCAGTTTGGGCAAATTCATGGTGGAGGGAGCCTCTAAAAACCCCAGTTTGGACCAATTCATGGTGGAGGGAGCCTCTAACCAGCCCAGTTTGGGCAAATTCATGGTGGAGGGAGATTCTAAAAACCCCAGTTTGGGCAAATTCATGGTGGAGGGAGCCTCTAAAAACCCCAGTTTGGCCCAATTCATGGTGGAGGGAGCCTCTAACCAGCCCAGTTTGGACCAATTCATGGTGGAGGGAGCCTCTAACCAGCCCAGTTTGGACCAATTCATGGTGGAGGGAGCCTCTAACCAGCCCAGTTTGGGCAAATTCATGGTGGAGGGAGCCTCTAAAAACCCCAGTTTGGACCAATTCATGGTGGAGGGAGCCTCTAAAAACCCCAGTTTGGACCAATTCATGGTGGAGGGAGCCTCTAACCAGCCCAGTTTGGACCAATTCATGGTGGAGGGAGCCTTTAACCAGCCCAGTTTGGGCAAATTCATGGTGGAGGGAGCCTCTAAAACCCCCAGTTTGGGCAAGTTCATGGTGGAGGGAGCCTCTAAAAACCCCAGTTTGGACCAATTCATGGTGGAGGGAGCCTCTAACCAGCCCAGTTTGGACCAATTCATGGTGGAGGGAGCCTCTAACCAGCCCAGTTTGGGCAAATTTATGGTGGAGGGAGCCTCTAAAAACCCCAGTTTGGACCAATTCATGGTGGAGGGAGCCTCTAATCAGCCCAGTTTGGGCAAATTCATGGTGGAGGGAGCCTCTAACCAGCCCAGTTTGGGCAAATTCATGGTGGAGGGAGCCTCTAACCAGCCCAGTTTGGGCAAATTCATGGTGGAGGGAGCCTCTAAAAACCCCAGTTTGGACCAATTCATGGTGGAGGGAGCCTCTAAACAGTCCAGTTTGGCCCAATTCATGGTGGAGGGAGCCTCTAAAAGCCCCAGTTTGGACCAATTCATGGTGGAGGGAGCCTCTAACCAGCCCAGTTTGGGCAAATTCATGGTGGAGGGAGCCTCTAAAAACCCCAGTTTGGACCAATTCATGGTGGAGGGAGCCTCTAACCAGCCCAGTTTAGGCAAATTCATGGTGGAGGTAGCTTCTAACCAGCCCAGTTTGGGCAAATTCATGGTGGAGGGAGCCTCTAAAAACCCCAGTTTGGACCAATTCATGGTGGAGGGAGCCTCTAACCAGCCCAGTTTGGGCAAATTCATGGTGGAGGGAGCCTCTAACCAGCCCAGTTTGGGCAAATTCATGGTGGAGGGAGCCTCTAACCAGCCCAGTTTGGACCAATTCATGGTGGAGGGAGCCTCTAACCAGCCCAGTTTGGACCAATTCATGGTGGAGGGAGCCTCTAACCAGCCCAGTTTGGGCAAATTCATGGTGGAGGGAGCCTCTAAAAACCCCAGTTTGGACCAATTCATGGTGGAAGGAGCCTCTAAAAACCCCAGTTTGGACCAATTCATGGTGGAGGGAGCCTCTAACCAGCCCAGTTTGGGCAAATTCATGGTGGAGGGAGCCTCTAAAAACCCCAGTTTGGACCAATTCATGGTGGAGGGAGCCTCTAAAAACCCCAGTTTGGACCAATTCATGGTGGAGGGAGCCTCTAAAAAACCCAGTTTGGGCAAATTCATGGTGGAGGGAGCCTCTAAAAACCCCAGTTTGGACCAATTCATGGTGGAGGGAGCCTCTAAAAACCCCAGTTTGGACCAATTCATGGTGGAGGGAGCCTCTAACCAGCCCAGTTTGGGCAAATTCATGGTGGAGGGAGCCTCTAAAAACCCCAGTTTGGACCAATTCATGGTGGAGGGAGCCTCTAACCAGCCCAGGTTGGGCAAATTCATGGTGGAGGGAGCCTCTAACCAGCCCAGTTTGGGCAAATTCATGGTGGAGGGAGCCTCTAACAAGCCCAGTTTGGACCAATTCATGGTGGAGGGAGCCTCTAACCAGCCCAGTTTGGACCAATTCATGGTGGAGGGAGCCTCTAACCAGCCCAGTTTGGGCAAATTCATGGTGGAGGGAGCCTCTAAAAACCCCAGTTTGGACCAATTCATGGTGGAGGGAGCCTCTAACCAGCCCAGTTTGGGCAAATTCATGATGGAGGGAGCCTCTAAAAACCCCAGTTTGGACCAATTCATGGTGGAGGGAGCCTCTAACCAGCCTAGTTTGGACCAATTCATGGTGGAGGGAGCCTCTAACCAGCCCAGTTTGGACCAATTCATGGTGGAGGGAGCCTCTAACCAGCACAGTTTGGACCAATTCATGGTGGAGGGAGCCTCTAACCAGCCCAGTTTGGGCAAATTCATGGTGGAGGGAGCCTCTAAAAACCCCAGTTTGGGCAAATTCATGGTGGAGGGAGCCTCTAAAAACCCCAGTTTGGACCAATTCATGGTGGAGGGAGCCTCTAACCAGCTCAGTTTGGGCAAATTCATGGTGGAGGGAGCCTCTAAAAACCCCAGTTTGGGCAAATTCATGGTGGAGGGAGCCTCTAAAAGCCCCAGTTTGGACCAATTCATGGTGGAGGGAGCCTCTAACCAGCCCAGTTTGGGCAAATTCATGGTGGAGGCAGCCTCTAAAACCCCCAGTTTGGACCAATTCATGGTGGAGTGAGCCTCTAACCAGCCCAGTTTGGACCAATTCATGGTGGAGGGAGCCTCTAACCAGCCCAGTTTGGGCAAATTCATGGTGGAGGGAGCCTCTAAAAACCCCAGTTTGGGCAAATTCATGGTGGAGGGAGCCTCTAAAAACCCCAGTTTGGACCAATTCATGGTGGAGGGAGCCTCTAACCAGCCCAGTTTGGATCAATTCATGGTGGAGGGAGCCTCTAACCAGCCCAGTTTGGGCAAATTCATGGTGGAGGGAGCCTCTAAAAACCCCAGTTTGGACCAATTCATGGTGGAGGGAGCCTCTAACCAGCCCAGTTTGGGCAAATTCATGGTGGAGGGAGCCTCTAAAAACCCCAGTTTGGACCAATTCATGGTGGAGGGAGCCTCTAACCAGCCCAGTTTGGGCAAATTCATGGTGGAGGTAGCTTCTAACCAGCCCAGTTTGGGCAAATTCATGGTGGAGGGAGCCTCTAAAAACCCCAGTTTGGACCAATTCATGGTGGAGGGAGCCTCTAAACAGTCCAGTTTGGCCCAATTCATGGTGGAGGGAGCCTCTAACCAGCCCAGTTTGGACCAATTCATGGTGGAGGGAGCCTCTAACCAGCCCAGTTTGGACCAATTCATGGTGGAGGGAGCCTCTAACCAGCCCAGTTTGGGCAAATTCATGGTGGAGGGAGCCTCTAAAAACCCCAGTTTGGACCAATTCATGGTGGAGGGAGCCTCTAAAAACCCCAGTTTGGACCAATTCATGGTGGAGGGAGCCTCTAACCAGCCCAGTTTGGACCAATTCATGGTGGAGGGAGCCTTTAACCAGCCCAGTTTGGGCAAATTCATGGTGGAGGGAGCCTCTAAAACCCCCAGTTTGGGCAAGTTCATGGTGGAGGGAGCCTCTAAAAACCCCAGTTTGGACCAATTCATGGTGGAGGGAGCCTCTAACCAGCCCAGTTTGGACCAATTCATGGTGGAGGGAGCCTCTAACCAGCCCAGTTTGGGCAAATTTATGGTGGAGGGAGCCTCTAAAAACCCCAGTTTGGACCAATTCATGGTGGAGGGAGCCTCTAATCAGCCCAGTTTGGGCAAATTCATGGTGGAGGGAGCCTCTAACCAGCCCAGTTTGGGCAAATTCATGGTGGAGGGAGCCTCTAACCAGCCCAGTTTGGGCAAATTCATGGTGGAGGGAGCCTCTAAAAACCCCAGTTTGGACCAATTCATGGTGGAGGGAGCCTCTAAACAGTCCAGTTTGGCCCAATTCATGGTGGAGGGAGCCTCTAAAAGCCCCAGTTTGGACCAATTCATGGTGGAGGGAGCCTCTAACCAGCCCAGTTTGGGCAAATTCATGGTGGAGGGAGCCTCTAAAAACCCCAGTTTGGACCAATTCATGGTGGAGGGAGCCTCTAACCAGCCCAGTTTGGGCAAATTCATGGTGGAGGTAGCTTCTAACCAGCCCAGTTTGGGCAAATTCATGGTGGAGGGAGCCTCTAAAAACCCCAGTTTGGACCAATTCATGGTGGAGGGAGCCTCTAACCAGCCCAGTTTGGGCAAATTCATGGTGGAGGGAGCCTCTAACCAGCCCAGTTTGGGCAAATTCATGGTGGAGGGAGCCTCTAACCAGCCCAGTTTGGACCAATTCATGGTGGAGGGAGCCTCTAACCAGCCCAGTTTGGACCAATTCATGGTGGAGGGAGCCTCTAACCAGCCCAGTTTGGGCAAATTCATGGTGGAGGGAGCCTCTAAAAACCCCAGTTTGGACCAATTCATGGTGGAAGGAGCCTCTAAAAACCCCAGTTTGGACCAATTCATGGTGGAGGGAGCCTCTAACCAGCCCAGTTTGGGCAAATTCATGGTGGAGGGAGCCTCTAAAAACCCCAGTTTGGACCAATTCATGGTGGAGGGAGCCTCTAAAAACCCCAGTTTGGACCAATTCATGGTGGAGGGAGCCTCTAAAAAACCCAGTTTGGGCAAATTCATGGTGGAGGGAGCCTCTAAAAGCCCCAGTTTGGACCAATTCATGGTGGAGGGAGCCTCTAACCAGCCCAGTTTGGGCAAATTCATGGTGGAGGGAGCCTCTAAAAACCCCAGTTTGGACCAATTCATGGTGGAGGGAGCCTCTAAAAACCCCAGTTTGGACCAATTCATGGTGGAGGGAGCCTCTAACCAGCCCAGTTTGGGCAAATTCATGGTGGAGGGAGCCTCTAAAAACCCCAGTTTGGACCAATTCATGGTGGAGGGAGCCTCTAACCAGCCCAGGTTGGGCAAATTCATGGTGGAGGGAGCCTCTAACCAGCCCAGTTTGGGCAAATTCATGGTGGAGGGAGCCTCTAACAAGCCCAGTTTGGACCAATTCATGGTGGAGGGAGCCTCTAACCAGCCCAGTTTGGACCAATTCATGGTGGAGGGAGCCTCTAACCAGCCCAGTTTGGGCAAATTCATGGTGGAGGGAGCCTCTAAAAACCCCAGTTTGGACCAATTCATGGTGGAGGGAGCCTCTAAAAACCCCAGTTTGGACCAATTCATGGTGGAGGGAGCCTCTAACCAGCCCAGTTTGGACCAATTCATGGTGGAGGGAGCCTCTAACCAGCCCAGTTTGGACCAATTCATGGTGGAGGGAGCCTCTAACCAGCACAGTTTGGACCAATTCATGGTGGAGGGAGCCTCTAACCAGCCCAGTTTGGGCAAATTCATGGTGGAGGGAGCCTCTAAAAACCCCAGTTTGGGCAAATTCATGGTGGAGGGAGCCTCTAAAAACCCCAGTTTGGACCAATTCATGGTGGAGGGAGCCTCTAACCAGCTCAGTTTGGGCAAATTCATGGTGGAGGGAGCCTCTAAAAACCCCAGTTTGGGCAAATTCATGGTGGAGGGAGCCTCTAAAAGCCCCAGTTTGGACCAATTCATGGTGGAGGGAGCCTCTAACCAGCCCAGTTTGGGCAAATTCATGGTGGAGGGAGCCTCTAAAACCCCCAGTTTGGACCAATTCATGGTGGAGTGAGCCTCTAACCAGCCCAGTTTGGACCAATTCATGGTGGAGGGAGCCTCTAACCAGCCCAGTTTGGGCAAATTCATGGTGGAGGGAGCCTCTAAAAACCCCAGTTTGGGCAAATTCATGGTGGAGGGAGCCTCTAAAAACCCCAGTTTGGACCAATTCATGGTGGAGGGAGCCTCTAACCAGCCCAGTTTGGATCAATTCATGGTGGAGGGAGCCTCTAACCAGCCCAGTTTGGGCAAATTCATGGTGGAGGGAGCCTCTAAAAACCCCAGTTTGGACCAATTCATGGTGGAGGGAGCCTCAAACCAGCCCAGTTTGGGCAAATTCATGGTGGAGGGAGCCTCTAAAAACCCCAGTTTGGACCAATTCATGGTGGAGGGAGCCTCTAACCAGCCCAGTTTGGGCAAATTCATGGTGGAGGTAGCTTCTAACCAGCCCAGTTTGGGCAAATTCATGGTGGAGGGAGCCTCTAAAAACCCCAGTTTGGACCAATTCATGGTGGAGGGAGCCTCTAAACAGTCCAGTTTGGCCCAATTCATGGTGGAGGGAGCCTCTAACCAGCCCAGTTTGGACCAATTCATGGTGGAGGGAGCCTCTAACCAGCCCAGTTTGGACCAATTCATGGTGGAGGGAGCCTCTAACCAGCCCAGTTTGGGCAAATTCATGGTGGAGGGAGCCTCTAAAAACCCCAGTTTGGACCAATTCATGGTGGAGGGAGCCTCTAAAAACCCCAGTTTGGACCAATTCATGGTGGAGGGAGCCTCTAACCAGCCCAGTTTGGACCAATTCATGGTGGAGGGAGCCTTTAACCAGCCCAGTTTGGGCAAATTCATGGTGGAGGGAGCCTCTAAAACCCCCAGTTTGGGCAAGTTCATGGTGGAGGGAGCCTCTAAAAACCCCAGTTTGGACCAATTCATGGTGGAGGGAGCCTCTAACCAGCCCAGTTTGGACCAATTCATGGTGGAGGGAGCCTCTAACCAGCCCAGTTTGGGCAAATTTATGGTGGAGGGAGCCTCTAAAAACCCCAGTTTGGACCAATTCATGGTGGAGGGAGCCTCTAATCAGCCCAGTTTGGGCAAATTCATGGTGGAGGGAGCCTCTAACCAGCCCAGTTTGGGCAAATTCATGGTGGAGGGAGCCTCTAACCAGCCCAGTTTGGGCAAATTCATGGTGGAGGGAGCCTCTAAAAACCCCAGTTTGGACCAATTCATGGTGGAGGGAGCCTCTAAACAGTCCAGTTTGGCCCAATTCATGGTGGAGGGAGCCTCTAAAAGCCCCAGTTTGGACCAATTCATGGTGGAGGGAGCCTCTAACCAGCCCAGTTTGGGCAAATTCATGGTGGAGGGAGCCTCTAAAAACCCCAGTTTGGACCAATTCATGGTGGAGGGAGCCTCTAACCAGCCCAGTTTGGGCAAATTCATGGTGGAGGTAGCTTCTAACCAGCCCAGTTTGGGCAAATTCATGGTGGAGGGAGCCTCTAAAAACCCCAGTTTGGACCAATTCATGGTGGAGGGAGCCTCTAACCAGCCCAGTTTGGGCAAATTCATGGTGGAGGGAGCCTCTAACCAGCCCAGTTTGGGCAAATTCATGGTGGAGGGAGCCTCTAACCAGCCCAGTTTGGACCAATTCATGGTGGAGGGAGCCTCTAACCAGCCCAGTTTGGACCAATTCATGGTGGAGGGAGCCTCTAACCAGCCCAGTTTGGGCAAATTCATGGTGGAGGGAGCCTCTAAAAACCCCAGTTTGGACCAATTCATGGTGGAAGGAGCCTCTAAAAACCCCAGTTTGGACCAATTCATGGTGGAGGGAGCCTCTAACCAGCCCAGTTTGGGCAAATTCATGGTGGAGGGAGCCTCTAAAAACCCCAGTTTGGACCAATTCATGGTGGAGGGAGCCTCTAAAAACCCCAGTTTGGACCAATTCATGGTGGAGGGAGCCTCTAAAAAACCCAGTTTGGGCAAATTCATGGTGGAGGGAGCCTCTAAAAACCCCAGTTTGGACCAATTCATGGTGGAGGGAGCCTCTAAAAACCCCAGTTTGGACCAATTCATGGTGGAGGGAGCCTCTAACCAGCCCAGTTTGGGCAAATTCATGGTGGAGGGAGCCTCTAAAAACCCCAGTTTGGACCAATTCATGGTGGAGGGAGCCTCTAACCAGCCCAGGTTGGGCAAATTCATGGTGGAGGGAGCCTCTAACCAGCCCAGTTTGGGCAAATTCATGGTGGAGGGAGCC
>NW_027441004.1:0-47594 GCF_031893055.1 Leptodactylus fuscus
TCCTAGCTACACTCAAGAGTACACGATCAATGAAACCCTATGGGGAAAATCAAACTCCGACATGGTACAGAGTTGCAAGCTCACCCAGCTAGCCCTATGATGGGCTGTCACTAGATAGGCTTAACTGTCAACTTTCCCATGGCTGCGTCATTCTCAGCCCGAGCTACACTCCAAGAGTACACGATCAATGAAGCGCTAAGGGGAAAGTAGAAATCCTGCTTGATACAAGTTGCCGAGTAAGCGATCAATGAAACCCTATGGTGAAAATCAAACTCCGGCATGATACAAGTTACAAGATCACCCAGCTAGCCTATGATGGGTTGTCACTAGATAGGCTTAACTGTCAACTTTCCCATGGCTGCGACCTTCTCAGCCCGAGCTACACTCAAGAGTACACGATCAATGAAACCCTATGGGGAAAATCAAACTCCGACATGGTACAAGTTGCAAGCTCACCCAGCTAGCCTATGATGGGCTGTCACTAGATAGGGCTTAACTGTCAACTTTCCCATGGCTGCGTCATTCTCAGCCCGAGCTACACTCAAGAGTACACGATCAATGAAGCGCTAAGGGGAAAGTAGAAATCCTGCTTGATACAAGTTGCCGAGTAAGCGATCAATGAAACCCTATGGTGAAAATCAAACTCCGGCATGATACAAGTTACAAGATCACCCAGCTAGCCTATGATGGGTTGTCACTAGATAGGCTTAACTGTCAACGTTCCCATGGCTGCGACCTTCTCAGGCCCGAGCTACACTCAAGAGTACAACGATCAATGAAACCCTATGGGGAAAATCAAACTCCGACATGGTACAGGAGTTGCAAGCTCACCCAGCTAGCCTATGATGGGCTGTCACTAGATAGGCCTTAACTGTCAACTTTCCCATGGCTGCGTCATTCTCAGCCCGAGCTACACTCAAGAGTACACGATCAATGAAGCGCTAAGGGAAAAGTAGAAATCCTGCTTGATACAAGTTGCCGAGTACGCGATCAATGAAACCCTATGGTGAAAATCAAACTCCGGCATGATAAAAGTTGCAAGATCACCCAGCTAGCCTATGATGGGTTGTCACTAGATAGGCTTAACTGTCAACTTTCCCATGGCTGCGACCTTCTCAGCTCGAGCTACACTCAAGAGTACCACGATCAATTGAAACCCTATGTGGAAAATCAAACTCCGACATGGTACAAGTTACAAGATCACCCAGCTAGCCTATGATGGGTTGTCACTAGATAGGCTTAACTGTCAACTTTCCCATGGCTGCGACCTTCTCAGCCCGAGCTACACTCAAGAGTACACGATCAATGAAACCCTATGGGGAAAATCAAACTCCGACATGGTACAAGTTGCAAGATCACCCAGCTAGCCTATGATGGGCTGTCACTAGATAGGCTTAACTGTCAACTTTCCCATGGCTGCGTCATGTCTCAGCCCGATCTACACTCAAGAGTACACGATCAATGAAGCGCTAAGGGGAAAGTAGAAATCCTGCTTGATACAAGTTGCCGAGTAAGCGATCAATGAAACCCTATGGTGAAAATCAAACTCCGGCATGATAAAAGTTGCAAGATCACCCAGCTAGCCTATGATGGGTTGTCACTAGATAGGCTTAACTGTCAACTTTCCCATGCTGCAACCTTCTCAGCCCGAGCTACACTCAAGAGTACACGATCAATGAAAACCGTATGGGGAAAATCAAACTCCGACATGGTACATAGTTGCAAGATCACCCAGCTAGCCTATGATGGGCTGTCACTAGATAGGCTTAACTGTCAACTTTCCCATGGCTGCGTCATTCTCAGGCCCGATCTACACTCAAGAGTACACGATCAATGAAGCGCTAAGGGAAAAGTAGAAATCCTGCTTGATACAAGTTGCCGAGGTAAGCGATCAATGAAACCCTATGGTGAAAATCAAACTCCGGCATGATACAAGTTACAAGATCACCCAGCTAGCCTATGATGGGTTGTCACTAGATAGGCTTAACTGTCAACTTTCCCATGGCTGCGACCTTCTCAGCCCCGAGCTACACTCAAGAGTACACGATCAAATGAAACACCTATGGGGGAAAATCAAACTCCGACATGGTACGAAGTTGCAAGCTCACCCAGCTAGCCTTATGATGGGCTGACACTAGATAGGCTTAACTGTCAACTTTCCCATGGCTGCGTCATTCTCAGCCCGAGCTACACTCAAGAGTACAACGATCAATGAAGCGCTAAGGGAAAGTAGAAATCCTGCTTGATACAAGGTGCCGAGTAAGCGATCAATGAAACCCTATGGTGAAAATCAAACTCCGGCATGATACAAGTTACAAGATCACCCCAGCTAGCCTATGATGGGTTGTCACTAGATAGGCTTAACTGTCAACTTTCCCATGGCTGCGACCTTCTCAGCCCGAGCTACACTCAAGAGTACACGATCAATGAAACCCTATGGGGAAAATCAAACTCCGACATGGTACAAGTTGCAAGCTCACCCAGCTAGCCTATGATGGGCTGTCACTAGATAGGCTTAACTGTCAACTTTCCCATGGCTGCGTCATTCTCAGCCCGAGCTACACTCAAGAGTACACGATCAATGAAGCGCTAAGGGGAAAGTAGAAATCCTGCTTGATACAAGTTGCCGAGTAAGCGATCAATGAAACCCTATGGTGAAAATCAAACTCCGGCATGATACAAGTTACAAGATCACCCAGCTAGCCTATGATGGGGTTGTCACTAGATAGGCTTAACTGTCAACTTTCCCATGGCTGCGACCTTCTCAGCCCGAGCTACACTCAAGAGTACACGATCAATGAAACCCTATGGGGAAAATCAAACTCCGACATGGTACAAGTTGCAAGCTCACCAGCTAGCCTATGATGGGCTGTCACTAGATAGGCTTAACTGTCAACTTTCCCATGGCTGCGTCATTCTCAGCCCGAGCTACACTCAAGAGTACACGATCAATGAAGCGCTAAGGGGAAAGTAGAAAATCCTGCTTGATACAAGTTGCCCGAGTACGCGATCAATGAAACCCTATGGTGAAAATCAAACTCCGGCATGATAAAAGTTGCAAGATCACCCAGCTAGCCTATGATGGGTTGTCACTAGATAGGCTTAACTGTCAACTTTCCCATGGGCTGCGACCGTTCTCAGCTCGAGCTACACTCAAGAGTACACGATCAATGAAACCCTATGGGGAAAATCAAACTCCGACATGGTACAAGTTACAAGATCACCCAGCTAGCCTATGATGGGTTTGTCACTAGATAGGCTTAACTGTCAAACGTTCCCATGGCTGCGACCTTCTCAGGCCCGAGCTACACTCAAGAGTACACGATCAATGAAACCCTATGGGGAAAATCAAACTCCGACATTGTACAAGTTGCAAGATCACCCAGCTAGCCTATGATGGGCTGTCACTAGATAGGCTTAACTGTCAACTTTCCCATGGCTGCGACCTTCTCAGCCCGAGCTACACTCAAGAGTACAACGATCAATGAAACCGTATGGGGGAAAATCAAACTCCGACATGGTACAAGTTGCAAGATCACCCAGCTAGCCTATGATGGGCTGTCACTAGATAGGCTTAACTGTCAACTTTCCCATGGGCTGCGTCATTCTCAGCCCGATCTACACTCAAGAGTACACGATCAATGAAGCGCTAAGGGGAAAAGTAGAAATCCTGCTTGATACAAGTTGCCGAGTAAGCGATCAATGAAACCCTATGGTGATAATCAAACTCCGGCATGATACAAGTTACAAGATCACCCAGCTAGCCTATGATGGGTTGTCACTAGATAGGCTTAACTGTCAACTTTCCCATGGCTGCGACCTTCTCAGCCCGAGCTACACTCAAGAGTACACGATCAATGAAACCCTATGGGGAAAATCAAACTCCGACATGGTACAAAGTTGCAAGCTCACCCAGCTAGCCTATGATTGGGCTGACACTAGATAGGCTTAACTGTCAACTTTCCCATGGCTGCGTCATTCTCAGCCCGAGCTACACTCAAGAGTACACGATCAATGAAGCGCTAAGGGGGAAAGTAGAAATCCTGCTTGATACAAGGTGCCGAGTAAGCGATCAATGAAACCCCTATGGTGAAAATCAAACTCCGGCATGATACAAGTTACAAGATCACCCAGCTAGCCTATGATGGGTTGTCACTAGATAGGCTTAACTGTCAACTTTCCCATGGCTGCGACCTTCTCAGCCCGAGCTACACTCAAGAGTACACGATCAATGAAACCCTATGGGGAAAATCAAACTCCGACATGGTACAAGTTGCAAGCTCACCCAGCTAGCCTATGATGGGCTGTCACTAGATAGGCTTAACTGTCAACTTTCCCATGGCTGCGTCATTCTCAGCCCGAGCTACACTCAAGAGTACACGATCAATGAAGCGCTAAGGGGAAAGTAGAAATCCTGCTTGATACAAGTTGCCGAGTAAGCGATCAATGAAACCCTATGGTGAAAATCAAACTCCGGCATGATTACAAGTTACAAGATCACCCAGCTAGCCTATGATGGGTTGTCACTAGATAGGCCTTAACTGTCAACTTTCCCATGGCTGCGACCTTCTCAGCCCGAGCTACACTCAAGAGTACACGATCAATGAAACCCTATGGGGAAAATCAAACTCCGACATGGTACAAGTTGCAAGACTCACCCAGCTAGCCTATGATGGGCTGTCACTAGATAGGCTTAACTGTCAACTTTCCATGGCTGCGTCATTCTCAGCCCGAGCTACACTCAAGAGTACACGATCAATGAAGCGCTAAGGGGAAAGTAGAAATCCTGCTTGATACAAGTTGCCGAGTACGCGATCAATGAACCCTATGGTGAAAATCAAACTCCGGCATGATAAAAGTTGCAAGATCACCCAGCTAGCCTATGATGGGTTGTCACTAGATAGGCTTAACTGTCAACCTTTCCCATGGCTGCGACCTTCTCAGCTCGAGCCTACACTCAAGAGTACACGATCAATGAAACCCTATGGGGAAAATCAAACTCCGACATGGTACAAGTTACAAGATCACCCTCAGCTAGCCTATGAGTGGGTTGTCACTAGATAGGCTTAACTGTCAACTTTCCCATGGCCTGCGACCTTCTCAGCCCGAGCTACACTCAAGAGTACACGATCAATGAAACCCTATGGGGAAAATCAAACTCCGACATGGTACAGAGTTGCAAGATCACCCCAGCTAGCCTATGATGGGCTGTCACTAGATAGGCTTAACTGTCAACTTTCCCATGGCTGCGACCTTCTCAGCCCGAGCTACACTCAAGAGTACACGATCAATGAAACCGTATGGGGAAAATCAAACTCCGACATGGTACAAGTTGCAAGATCACCCAGCTAGCCTATGATGGGCAGTCACTAGATAGGCTTAACTGTCAACTTTCCCATGGCTGCGTCATTCTCAGCCCGATCTACACTCAAGAAGTACACCGATCAATGAAGCGCTAAGGGGAAAGTAGAAATCCTGCTTGATACAAGTTGCCGAGTAAGCGATCAATGAAACCGCTATGGTGAAAATCAAACTCCGGCATGATACAAGTTACAAGATCACCCAGCTAGCCTATGATGGGTTGTCACTAGATAGGCTTAACTGTCAACTTTCCCATGGCTGCGACCTTCTCAGCCCGAGCTACACTCAAGTGTACACGATCAATGAAACCCTATGGGGGAAAATCAAACTCCGACATGGTACATAAGTTGCAAGCTCACCCAGCTAGCCTATGATGGGCTGTCACTAGATAGGCTTAACTGTCAACTTTCCCATGGCTGCGTCATTCTCAGCCGAGCTACACTCAAGAGTACACGATCAATGAAGCGCTAAGGGGAAAGTAGAAATCCTGCTTCATACAAGTTGCCGAGTAAGCGATCAATGAAACCCTATGTGAAAATCAAACTCCGGCATGATAAAAGTTGCAAGATCACCCAGCTAGCCTATGATTGGGTTGTCACTAGATAGGCTTAACTGTCAACTTTCCCATGGCTGCGACCTTCTCAGCCCGAGCTACACTCAAGAGTACACGATCAATGAAACCCTATGGGGAAAATCAAACTCCGACATGGTACAAGTTGCAAGCTCACCCAGCTAGCCTATGATGGGGCTGTCACTAGATAGGCTTAACTGTCAACTTTCCCATGGCTGCGTCATTCTCAGCCCGAGCTACACTCAAGAGTACACGATCAATGAAGCGCTAAGGGGAAAGTAGAAATCCTGCTTCATACAAGTTGCCGAGTAAGCCGATCAATGAAACCCTATGGTGAAAATCAAACTCCGGCATGATAAAAGTTGCAAGATCACCCAGCTAGCCTATGATGGTTGTCACTAGATAGGCTTAACTGTCAACTTTCCCATGGCTGCGAAATTCTCAGCCCGAGCTACACTCAAGAGTACACGATCAGTGAAACCGTATGGGAAAATCAAACTCCGACATGGGTACAAGTTGCAAGATCACCCAGCTAGCCTATGATGGCTGTCACTAGATAGGCTTAACTGTCAACTTTCCCACTTGGCTGCGTCATTCTCAGCCCGATCTACACTCAAGAGTACACGATCAATGAAGCGCTAAGGGGAAAGTAGAAATCCTGCTTGATACAAGTTGCCGAGTAAGCGATCCAATGAAACCCTATGGTGAAAATCAAACTCCGGCATGATACAAGTTACAAGATCACCAGCTAGCCTATGATGGGTTGTCACTAGATAGGGCTTAACTGTCAACTTTCCCATGGCTGCGACCTTCTCAGCCCGAGCTACACTCAAGAGTACACGATCAATGAAACCCTATGGGGAAAATCAACTCCGACATGGTACAAGTTGCAAGCTCACCCAGCTAGCCTATGATGGGCTGTCACTAGATAGGCTTAACTGTCAACTTTCCCATGCTGCGTCATTCTCAGCCCGAGCTACACTCAAGAGTACACGATCAATGAAGCGCTAAGGGGAAAGTAGAAATCCTGCTTCATACAAGTTGCCGAGTAAGCGATCAATGGAAACCCTATGGTGAAAATCAAACTCCGGCATGATAAAAGTTGCAAGATCACCCAGCTAGCCTATGATGGGTTGTCACTAGATAGGCTTAACTGTCAACTTCCCATGCTGCGACCTTCTCAGCCCGAGCTACACTCAAGAGTACACGATCAATGAAACCCTATGGGGAAAATCAAACTCCGACATGGTACAAGTTGCAAGCTCACCCAGCTAGCCTATGATGGGGCTGTCACTAGATAGGCTTAACTGTCAACTTTCCCCATGGCTGCGTCATTCTCAGGCCCGAGCTACACTCAAGAGTACACGATCAATGAAGCGCTAAGGGGAAAGTAGAAATCCTGCTTCATACAAGTTGCCGAGTAAGCGATCAATGAAACCCTATGGTGAAATCAAACTCCGGCATGATAAAAGTTGCAAGATCACCCAGCTAGCCTATGATGGGTTGTCACTAGATAGGCTTAACTGTCAACTTTCCCATGGCTGCGAAATTCTCAGCCCGAGCTACACTCAAGAGTACACGATCAGTGAAACCGTATGGGGAAAATCAAACTCCGACATGGTACAAGTTGCAAGATCACCCAGCTAGCCTATGATGGGCCTGTCACTAGATAGGCTTAACTGTCAACTTTCCCATGGCTGCGTCATTCTCAGCCCGATCTACACTCAAGAGTACACCGATCAATGAAGCGCTAAGGGGAAAGTAGAAATCCTGCTTGATACAAGTTGCCGAGTAAGCGATCAATGAAACCCTATGGTGAAAATCAAACTCCGGCATGATACAAGTTACAAGATCACCCAGCTAGCCTATGATGGGGTTGTCACTAGATAGGGCTTAACTGTCAACTTTCCCATGGCTGCGACCTTCTCAGCCCGAGCTACACTCAAGAGTACACGATCAATGAAACCCTATGGGGAAAAATCAAACTCCGACATGGTACAAGTTGCAAGCTCACCCAGCTAGCCTATGATGGGCTGTCACTAGATAGGCTTAACTGTCAACTTTCCCATGGCTGCGTCATTCTCAGCCGAGCTACACTCAAGAGTACACGATCCAGATGAAGCGCTAAGGGGAAAGTAGAAATCCTGCTTCATACAAGTTGCCGAGTAAGCGATCAATGAAACCCTATGGTGAAAATCAAACTCCGGCATGATAAAAGTTGCAAGATCACCCAGCTAGCCTATGATGGGTTGTCACTAGATAGGCTTAACTGTCAACTTTCCCATGGCTGCAACCTTCTCAGCCCGAGCTACACTCAAGAGTACACGATCAATGAAACCCTATGGGGAAAATCAAACTCCGACATGGTACAAGTTGCAAGATCACCCAGCTAGCCTATGATGGGCTGTCACTAGATAGGCTTAACTGTCAACTTTCCCATGGCTGCGACCTTCTCAGCCCGAGCTACACTCAAGAGTACACGATCAATGAAACCGTATGGCGGAAAATCATACTCCGACATGGTACAAGTTGCAAGATCACCCAGCTAGCCTATGATGGTGGCTGTCACTAGATAGGCTTAACTGTCAACTTTCCCATGGCTGCGTCATTCTCAGCCCGATCTACACTCAAGAGTACACGATCAATGAAGCGCTAAGGGGAAAGTAGAAATCCTGCTTGATACAAGTTGCCGAGTAAGCGATCAATGAAACCCTATGGTGAAAATCAAACTCCGGCATGATACAAGTTACAAGATCACCCAGCTAGCCTATGATTGGGTTGTCACTAGATAGGCTTAACTGTCCAACTTTCCCATGGCTGCGACCTTCTCAGCCGAGCTACACTCAAGAGTACACGATCAATGAAACCCTATGGGGAAAATCAAACTCCGACATGGTACAAGTTGCAAGCTCACCCAGCTAGCCTATGATGGGCTGTCACTAGATAGGCTTAACTGTCAACACTTTCCCATGGCTGCGTCATTCTCAGCCCGAGCTACACTCAAGAGTACACGATCAATGAAGCGCTAAGGGGAAAGTAGAAATCCTGCTTGATACAAGTTGCCGAGTAAGCGATCAATGAAACCCTATGGTGAAAATCAAACTCCGGCATGATATAAAGTTGCAAGATCACCCAGCTAGCCTATGATGGGTTGTCACTAGATAGGCTTAACTGTCAACTTTCCCATGGCTGCAACCTTCTCAGCCCGAGCTACACTCAAGAGTACACGATCAATGAAGCGCTAAGGGGAAAGTAGAAATCCTGCTTCATACAAGTTGCCGAGTAAGCGATCAATGAAACCCTATGGTGAAAATCAAACTCCGGCATGATAAAAGTTGCAAGATCACCCAGCTAGCCTATGATGGGTTGTCACTAGATAGGCTTAACTGTCAACTTTCCCATGGCTGCGACCTTCTCAGCCCGAGGTACACTCAACAGTACACGATCAATGAAACCCTATGGGGAAAATCAAACTCCGACATGGTACAAGTTGTAAGCTCACCCAGCTAGCCTATGATGGGCTGTCACTAGATAGGCTTAACTGTCAACTTTCCTATGGCTGCGTCATTCTCAGCCCGATCTACACTCAAGAGTACACGATCAATGAAGCGCTAAGGGGAAAGTAGAAATTCTGCTTGATACAAGTTGCCGAGTAAGCGATCAATGAAACCCTATGGTGAAAATCAAACTCCGGCATGATACAAGTTGCAAGATCACCCAGCTAGCCTATGATGGGTTGTCACTAGATAGGCTTAACTGTCAACTTTCCCATGGCTGCGACCTTCTCAGCCCGAGCTACACTCAAGAGTACACGATCAATGAAACCCTATGGGGAAAATCAAACTCCGACATGGTACAAGTTGCAAGCTCACCCAGCTAGCCTATGATGGGCTGTCACTAGATAGGCTTAACTGTCAACTTTCCCATGGCTGCGTCATTCTCAGCCCGAGCTACACTCAAGAGTACACGATCAATGAAGCGCTAAGGGGAAAGTAGAAATCCTGCTTGATACAAGTTGCCGAGTAAGCGATCAATGAAACCCTATGGTGAAAATCAAACTCCGGCATGATAAAAGTTGCAAGATCACCCAGCTAGCCTATGATGGGTTGTCACTAGATAGGCTTAACTGTCAACTTTCCCATGGCTGCGACCTTCTCAGCCCGAGCTACACTCAAGAGTACACGATCAATGAAACCGTATGGGGAAAATCAAACTCCGACATGGTACAAGTTGCAAGATCACCCAGCTAGCCTATGATGGGCTGTCACTAGATAGGCTTAACTGTCAACTTTCCCATGGCTGCGTCATTCTCAGCCCGAGCTACACTCAAGAGTACACGATCAATGAAGCGCTAAGGGGAAAGTAGAAATCCTGCTTCATACAAGTTGCCGAGTAAGCGATCAATGAAACCCTATGGTGAAAATCAAACTCCGGCATGATAAAAGTTGCAAGATCACCCAGCTAGCCTATGATGGGTTGTCACTAGATAGGCTTAACTGTCAACTTTCCCATGGCTGCGACCTTCTCAGCCCGAGCTACACTCAAGAGTACACGATCAATGAAACCCTATGGGGAAAATCAAACTCCGACATGGTACAAGTTGCAAGCTCACCCAGCTAGCCTATGATGGGCTGTCACTAGATAGGCTTAACTGTCAACTTTCCCATGGCTGCGTCATTCTCAGCCCGAGCTACACTCAAGAGTACACGATCAATGAAGCGCTAAGGGGAAAGTAGAAATCCTGCTTCATACAAGTTGCCGAGTAAGCGATCAATGAAACCCTATGGTGAAAATCAAACTCCGGCATGATAAAAGTTGCAAGATCACCCAGCTAGCCTATGATGGGTTGTCACTAGATAGGCTTAACTGTCAACTTTCCCATGGCTGCGAAATTCTCAGCCCGAGCTACACTCAAGAGTACACGATCAGTGAAACCGTATGGGGAAAATCAAACTCCGACATGGTACAAGTTGCAAGATCACCCAGCTAGCCTATGATGGGCTGTCACTAGATAGGCTTAACTGTCAACTTTCCCATGGCTGCGTCATTCTCAGCCCGATCTACACTCAAGAGTACACGATCAATGAAGCGCTAAGGGGAAAGTAGAAATCCTGCTTGATACAAGTTGCCGAGTAAGCGATCAATGAAACCCTATGGTGAAAATCAAACTCCGGCATGATACAAGTTACAAGATCACCCAGCTAGCCTATGATGGGTTGTCACTAGATAGGCTTAACTGTCAACTTTCCCATGGCTGCGACCTTCTCAGCCCGAGCTACACTCAAGAGTACACGATCAATGAAACCCTATGGGGAAAATCAAACTCCGACATGGTACAAGTTGCAAGCTCACCCAGCTAGCCTATGATGGGCTGTCACTAGATAGGCTTAACTGTCAACTTTCCCATGGCTGCGTCATTCTCAGCCCGAGCTACACTCAAGAGTACACGATCAATGAAGCGCTAAGGGGAAAGTAGAAATCCTGCTTCATACAAGTTGCCGAGTAAGCGATCAATGAAACCCTATGGTGAAAATCAAACTCCGGCATGATAAAAGTTGCAAGATCACCCAGCTAGCCTATGATGGGTTGTCACTAGATAGGCTTAACTGTCAACTTTCCCATGGCTGCGACCTTCTCAGCCCGAGCTACACTCAAGAGTACACGATCAATGAAACCCTATGGGGAAAATCAAACTCCGACATGGTACAAGTTGCAAGATCACCCAGCTAGCCTATGATGGGCTGTCACTAGATAGGCTTAACTGTCAACTTTCCCATGGCTGCGTCATTCTCAGCCCGATCTACACTCAAGAGTACACGATCAATGAAGCGCTAAGGGGAAAGTAGAAATCCTGCTTGATACAAGTTGCCGAGTAAGCGATCAATGAAACCCTATGGTGAAAATCAAACTCCGGCATGATACAAGTTACAAGATCACCCAGCTAGCCTATGATGGGTTGTCACTAGATAGGCTTAACTGTCAACTTTCCCATGGCTGCGACCTTCTCAGCCCGAGCTACACTCAAGAGTACACGATCAATGAAACCCTATGGGGAAAATCAAACTCCGACATGGTACAAGTTGCAAGCTCACCCAGCTAGCCTATGATGGGCTGTCACTAGATAGGCTTAACTGTCAACTTTCCCATGGCTGCGTCATTCTCAGCCCGAGCTACACTCAAGAGTACACGATCAATGAAGCGCTAAGGGGAAAGTAGAAATCCTGCTTCATACAAGTTGCCGAGTAAGCGATCAATGAAACCCTATGGTGAAAATCAAACTCCGGCATGATAAAAGTTGCAAGATCACCCAGCTAGCCTATGATGGGTTGTCACTAGATAGGCTTAACTGTCAACTTTCCCATGGCTGCGACCTTCTCAGCCCGAGCTACACTCAAGAGTACACGATCAATGAAACCCTATGGGGAAAATCAAACTCCGACATGGTACAAGTTGCAAGCTCACCCAGCTAGCCTATGATGGGCTGTCACTAGATAGGCTTAACTGTCAACTTTCCCATGGCTGCGTCATTCTCAGCCCGAGCTACACTCAAGAGTACACGATCAATGAAGCGCTAAGGGGAAAGTAGAAATCCTGCTTCATACAAGTTGCCGAGTAAGCGATCAATGAAACCCTATGGTGAAAATCAAACTCCGGCATGATAAAAGTTGCAAGATCACCCAGCTAGCCTATGATGGGTTGTCACTAGATAGGCTTAACTGTCAACTTTCCCATGGCTGCGAAATTCTCAGCCCGAGCTACACTCAAGAGTACACGATCAGTGAAACCGTATGGGGAAAATCATACTCCGACATGGTACAAGTTGCAAGATCAGCCAGCTAGCCTATGATGGGCTGTCACTAGATAGGCTTAACTGTCAACTTTCCCATGGCTGCGTCATTCTCAGCCCGATCTACACTCAAGAGTACACGATCAATGAAGCGCTAAGGGGAAAGTAGAAATCCTGCTTGATACAAGTTGCCGAGTAAGCGATCAATGAAACCCTATGGTGAAAATCAAACTCCGGCATGATACAAGTTACAAGATCACCCAGCTAGCCTATGATGGGTTGTCACTAGATAGGCTTAACTGTCAACTTTCCCATGTCTGCGACCTTCTCAGCCCGAGCTACACTCAAGAGTACACGATCAATGAAACCCTATGGGGAAAATCAAACTCCGACATGGTACAAGTTGCAAGCTCACCCAGCTAGCCTATGATGGGCTGTCACTAGATAGGCTTAACTGTCAACTTTCCCATGGCTGCGTCATTCTCAGCCCGAGCTACACTCAAGAGTACACGATCAATGAAGCGCTAAGGGGAAAGTAGAAATCCTGCTTGATACAAGTTGCCGAGTAAGCGATCAATGAAACCCTATGGTGAAAATCAAACTCCGGCATGATACAAGTTGCAAGATCACCCAGCTAGCCTATGATGGGTTGTCACTAGATAGGCTTAACTGTCAACTTTCCCATGGCTGCGACCTTCTCAGCCCGAGCTACACTCAAGAGTACACGATCAATGAAACCCTATGGGGAAAATCAAACTCCGACATGGTACAAGTTGCAAGCTCACCCAGCTAGCCTATGATGGGCTGTCACTAGATAGGCTTAACTGTCAACTTTCCCATGGCTGCGTCATTCTCAGCCCGAGCTACACTCAAGAGTACACGATCAATGAAGCGCTAAGGGGAAAGTAGAAATCCTGCTTGATACAAGTTGCCGAGTAAGCGATCAATGAAACCCTATGGTGAAAATCAAACTCCGGCATGATACAAGTTACAAGATCACCCAGCTAGCCTATGATGGGTTGTCACTAGATAGGCTTAACTGTCAACTTTCCCATGGCTGCGACCTTCTCAGCCCGAGCTACACTCAAGAGTACACGATCAATGAAACCCTATGGGGAAAATCAAACTCCGACATGGTACAAGTTGCAAGCTCACCCAGCTAGCCTATGATGGGCTGTCACTAGATAGGCTTAACTGTCAACTTTCCCATGGCTGCGTCATTCTCAGCCCGAGCTACACTCAAGAGTACACGATCAATGAAGCGCTAAGGGGAAAGTAGAAATCCTGCTTGATACAAGTTGCCGAGTACGCGATCAATGAAACCCTATGGTGAAAATCAAACTCCGGCATGATAAAAGTTGCAAGATCACCCAGCTAGCCTATGATGGGTTGTCACTAGATAGGCTTAACTGTCAACTTTCCCATGGCTGCGACCTTCTCAGCTCGAGCTACACTCAAGAGTACACGATCAATGAAACCCTATGGGGAAAATCAAACTCCGACATGGTACAAGTTGCAAGATCACCCAGCTAGCCTATGATGGGCTGTCACTAGATAGGCTTAACTGTCAACTTTCCCATGGCTGCGACCTTCTCAGCCCGAGCTACACTCAAGAGTACACGATCAATGAAACCGTATGGGGAAAATCAAACTCCGACATGGTACAAGTTGCAAGATCACCCAGCTAGCCTATGATGGGCTGTCACTAGATAGGCTTAACTGTCAACTTTCCCATGGCTGCGTCATTCTCAGCCCGATCTACACTCAAGAGTACACGATCAATGAAGCGCTAAGGGGAAAGTAGAAATCCTGCTTGATACAAGTTGCCGAGTAAGCGATCAATGAAACCCTATGGTGAAAATCAAACTCCGGCATGATAAAAGTTGCAAGATCACCCAGCTAGCCTATGATGGGTTGTCACTAGATAGGCTTAACTGTCAACTTTCCCATGGCTGCGACCTTCTCAGCCCGAGCTACACTCAAGAGTACACGATCAATGAAACCGTATGGGGAAAATCAAACTCCGACATGGTACAAGTTGCAAGATCACCCAGCTAGCCTATGATGGGCTGTCACTAGATAGGCTTAACTGTCAACTTTCCCATGGCTGCGTCATTCTCAGCCCGATCTACACTCAAGAGTACACGATCAATGAAGCGCTAAGGGAAAAGTAGAAATCCTGCTTGATACAAGTTGCCGAGTAAGCGATCAATGAAACCCTATGGTGAAAATCAAACTCCGGCATGATACAAGTTACAAGATCACCCAGCTAGCCTATGATGGGTTGTCACTAGATAGGCTTAACTGTCAACTTTCCCATGGCTGCGACCTTCTCAGCCCGAGCTACACTCAAGAGTACACGATCAATGAAACCCTATGGGGAAAATCAAACTCCGACATGGTACAAGTTGCAAGCTCACCCAGCTAGCCTATGATGGGCTGACACTAGATAGGCTTAACTGTCAACTTTCCCATGGCTGCGTCATTCTCAGCCCGAGCTACACTCAAGAGTACACGATCAATGAAGCGCTAAGGGGAAAGTAGAAATCCTGCTTGATACAAGGTGCCGAGTAAGCGATCAATGAAACCCTATGGTGAAAATCAAACTCCGGCATGATACAAGTTACAAGATCACCCAGCTAGCCTATGATGGGTTGTCACTAGATAGGCTTAACTGTCAACTTTCCCATGGCTGCGACCTTCTCAGCCCGAGCTACACTCAAGAGTACACGATCAATGAAACCCTATGGGGAAAATCAAACTCCGACATGGTACAAGTTGCAAGCTCACCCAGCTAGCCTATGATGGGCTGTCACTAGATAGGCTTAACTGTCAACTTTCCCATGGCTGCGTCATTCTCAGCCCGAGCTACACTCAAGAGTACACGATCAATGAAGCGCTAAGGGGAAAGTAGAAATCCTGCTTGATACAAGTTGCCGAGTAAGCGATCAATGAAACCCTATGGTGAAAATCAAACTCCGGCATGATACAAGTTACAAGATCACCCAGCTAGCCTATGATGGGTTGTCACTAGATAGGCTTAACTGTCAACTTTCCCATGGCTGCGACCTTCTCAGCCCGAGCTACACTCAAGAGTACACGATCAATGAAACCCTATGGGGAAAATCAAACTCCGACATGGTACAAGTTGCAAGCTCACCCAGCTAGCCTATGATGGGCTGTCACTAGATAGGCTTAACTGTCAACTTTCCCATGGCTGCGTCATTCTCAGCCCGAGCTACACTCAAGAGTACACGATCAATGAAGCGCTAAGGGGAAAGTAGAAATCCTGCTTGATACAAGTTGCCGAGTACGCGATCAATGAAACCCTATGGTGAAAATCAAACTCCGGCATGATAAAAGTTGCAAGATCACCCAGCTAGCCTATGATGGGTTGTCACTAGATAGGCTTAACTGTCAACTTTCCCATGGCTGCGACCTTCTCAGCTCGAGCTACACTCAAGAGTACACGATCAATGAAACCCTATGGGGAAAATCAAACTCCGACATGGTACAAGTTACAAGATCACCCAGCTAGCCTATGATGGGTTGTCACTAGATAGGCTTAACTGTCAACTTTCCCATGGCTGCGACCTTCTCAGCCCGAGCTACACTCAAGAGTACACGATCAATGAAACCCTATGGGGAAAATCAAACTCCGACATGGTACAAGTTGCAAGATCACCCAGCTAGCCTATGATGGGCTGTCACTAGATAGGCTTAACTGTCAACTTTCCCATGGCTGCGACCTTCTCAGCCCGAGCTACACTCAAGAGTACACGATCAATGAAACCGTATGGGGAAAATCAAACTCCGACATGGTACAAGTTGCAAGATCACCCAGCTAGCCTATGATGGGCTGTCACTAGATAGGCTTAACTGTCAACTTTCCCATGGCTGCGTCATTCTCAGCCCGATCTACACTCAAGAGTACACGATCAATGAAGCGCTAAGGGAAAAGTAGAAATCCTGCTTGATACAAGTTGCCGAGTAAGCGATCAATGAAACCCTATGGTGAAAATCAAACTCCGGCATGATACAAGTTACAAGATCACCCAGCTAGCCTATGATGGGTTGTCACTAGATAGGCTTAACTGTCAACTTTCCCATGGCTGCGACCTTCTCAGCCCGAGCTACACTCAAGAGTACACGATCAATGAAACCCTATGGGGAAAATCAAACTCCGACATGGTACAAGTTGCAAGCTCACCCAGCTAGCCTATGATGGGCTGACACTAGATAGGCTTAACTGTCAACTTTCCCATGGCTGCGTCATTCTCAGCCCGAGCTACACTCAAGAGTACACGATCAATGAAGCGCTAAGGGGAAAGTAGAAATCCTGCTTGATACAAGGTGCCGAGTAAGCGATCAATGAAACCCTATGGTGAAAATCAAACTCCGGCATGATACAAGTTACAAGATCACCCAGCTAGCCTATGATGGGTTGTCACTAGATAGGCTTAACTGTCAACTTTCCCATGGCTGCGACCTTCTCAGCCCGAGCTACACTCAAGAGTACACGATCAATGAAACCCTATGGGGAAAATCAAACTCCGACATGGTACAAGTTGCAAGCTCACCCAGCTAGCCTATGATGGGCTGTCACTAGATAGGCTTAACTGTCAACTTTCCCATGGCTGCGTCATTCTCAGCCCGAGCTACACTCAAGAGTACACGATCAATGAAGCGCTAAGGGGAAAGTAGAAATCCTGCTTGATACAAGTTGCCGAGTAAGCGATCAATGAAACCCTATGGTGAAAATCAAACTCCGGCATGATACAAGTTACAAGATCACCCAGCTAGCCTATGATGGGTTGTCACTAGATAGGCTTAACTGTCAACTTTCCCATGGCTGCGACCTTCTCAGCCCGAGCTACACTCAAGAGTACACGATCAATGAAACCCTATGGGGAAAATCAAACTCCGACATGGTACAAGTTGCAAGCTCACCCAGCTAGCCTATGATGGGCTGTCACTAGATAGGCTTAACTGTCAACTTTCCCATGGCTGCGTCATTCTCAGCCCGAGCTACACTCAAGAGTACACGATCAATGAAGCGCTAAGGGGAAAGTAGAAATCCTGCTTGATACAATTTGCCGAGTACGCGATCAATGAAACCCTATGGTGAAAATCAAACTCCGGCATGATAAAAGTTGCAAGATCACCCAGCTAGCCTATGATGGGTTGTCACTAGATAGGCTTAACTGTCAACTTTCCCATGGCTGCGACCTTCTCAGCTCGAGCTACACTCAAGAGTACACGATCAATGAAACCCTATGGGGAAAATCAAACTCCGACATGGTACAAGTTACAAGATCACCCAGCTAGCCTATGATGGGTTGTCACTAGATAGGCTTAACTGTCAACTTTCCCATGGCTGCGACCTTCTCAGCCCGAGCTACACTCAAGAGTACACGATCAATGAAACCCTATGGGGAAAATCAAACTCCGACATGGTACAAGTTGCAAGATCACCCAGCTAGCCTATGATGGGCTGTCACTAGATAGGCTTAACTGTCAACTTTCCCATGGCTGCGACCTTCTCAGCCCGAGCTACACTCAAGAGTACACGATCAATGAAACCGTATGGGGAAAATCAAACTCCGACATGGTACAAGTTGCAAGATCACCCAGCTAGCCTATGATGGGCAGTCACTAGATAGGCTTAACTGTCAACTTTCCCATGGCTGCGTCATTCTCAGCCCGATCTACACTCAAGAGTACACGATCAATGAAGCGCTAAGGGGAAAGTAGAAATCCTGCTTGATACAAGTTGCCGAGTAAGCGATCAATGAAACCCTATGGTGAAAATCAAACTCCGGCATGATACAAGTTACAAGATCACCCAGCTAGCCTATGATGGGTTGTCACTAGATAGGCTTAACTGTCAACTTTCCCATGGCTGCGACCTTCTCAGCCCGAGCTACACTCAAGTGTACACGATCAATGAAACCCTATGGGGAAAATCAAACTCCGACATGGTACAAGTTGCAAGCTCACCCAGCTAGCCTATGATGGGCTGTCACTAGATAGGCTTAACTGTCAACTTTCCCATGGCTGCGTCATTCTCAGCCCGAGCTACACTCAAGAGTACACGATCAATGAAGCGCTAAGGGGAAAGTAGAAATCCTGCTTCATACAAGTTGCCGAGTAAGCGATCAATGAAACCCTATGGTGAAAATCAAACTCCGGCATGATAAAAGTTGCAAGATCACCCAGCTAGCCTATGATGGGTTGTCACTAGATAGGCTTAACTGTCAACTTTCCCATGGCTGCGACCTTCTCAGCCCGAGCTACACTCAAGAGTACACGATCAATGAAACCCTATGGGGAAAATCAAACTCCGACATGGTACAAGTTGCAAGCTCACCCAGCTAGCCTATGATGGGCTGTCACTAGATAGGCTTAACTGTCAACTTTCCCATGGCTGCGTCATTCTCAGCCCGAGCTACACTCAAGAGTACACGATCAATGAAGCGCTAAGGGGAAAGTAGAAATCCTGCTTCATACAAGTTGCCGAGTAAGCGATCAATGAAACCCTATGGTGAAAATCAAACTCCGGCATGATAAAAGTTGCAAGATCACCCAGCTAGCCTATGATGGGTTGTCACTAGATAGGCTTAACTGTCAACTTTCCCATGGCTGCGAAATTCTCAGCCCGAGCTACACTCAAGAGTACACGATCAGTGAAACCGTATGGGGAAAATCAAACTCCGACATGGTACAAGTTGCAAGATCACCCAGCTAGCCTATGATGGGCTGTCACTAGATAGGCTTAACTGTCAACTTTCCCATGGCTGCGTCATTCTCAGCCCGATCTACACTCAAGAGTACACGATCAATGAAGCGCTAAGGGGAAAGTAGAAATCCTGCTTGATACAAGTTGCCGAGTAAGCGATCAATGAAACCCTATGGTGAAAATCAAACTCCGGCATGATACAAGTTACAAGATCACCCAGCTAGCCTATGATGGGTTGTCACTAGATAGGCTTAACTGTCAACTTTCCCATGGCTGCGACCTTCTCAGCCCGAGCTACACTCAAGAGTACACGATCAATGAAACCCTATGGGGAAAATCAAACTCCGACATGGTACAAGTTGCAAGCTCACCCAGCTAGCCTATGATGGGCTGTCACTAGATAGGCTTAACTGTCAACTTTCCCATGGCTGCGTCATTCTCAGCCCGAGCTACACTCAAGAGTACACGATCAATGAAGCGCTAAGGGGAAAGTAGAAATCCTGCTTCATACAAGTTGCCGAGTAAGCGATCAATGAAACCCTATGGTGAAAATCAAACTCCGGCATGATAAAAGTTGCAAGATCACCCAGCTAGCCTATGATGGGTTGTCACTAGATAGGCTTAACTGTCAACTTTCCCATGGCTGCGACCTTCTCAGCCCGAGCTACACTCAAGAGTACACGATCAATGAAACCCTATGGGGAAAATCAAACTCCGACATGGTACAAGTTGCAAGATCACCCAGCTAGCCTATGATGGGCTGTCACTAGATAGGCTTAACTGTCAACTTTCCCATGGCTGCGTCATTCTCAGCCCGAGCTACACTCAAGAGTACACGATCAATGAAGCGCTAAGGGGAAAGTAGAAATCCTGCTTGATACAAGTTGCCGAGTACGCGATCAATGAAACCCTATGGTGAAAATCAAACTCCGGCATGATAAAAGTTGCAAGATCACCCAGCTAGCCTATGATGGGTTGTCACTAGATAGGCTTAACTGTCAACTTTCCCATGGCTGCGACCTTCTCAGCCCGAGCTACACTCAAGAGTACACGATCAATGAAACCGTATGGGGAAAATCAAACTCCGACATGGTACAAGTTGCAAGATCACCCAGCTAGCCTATGATGGGCTGTCACTAGATAGGCTTAACTGTCAACTTTCCCATGGCTGCGTCATTCTCAGCCCGATCTACACTCAAGAGTACACGATCAATGAAGCGCTAAGGGAAAAGTAGAAATCCTGCTTGATACAAGTTGCCGAGTAAGCGATCAATGAAACCCTATGGTGAAAATCAAACTCCGGCATGATACAAGTTACAAGATCACCCAGCTAGCCTATGATGGGTTGTCACTAGATAGGCTTAACTGTCAACTTTCCCATGGCTGCGACCTTCTCAGCCCGAGCTACACTCAAGAGTACACGATCAATGAAACCCTATGGGGAAAATCAAACTCCGACATGGTACAAGTTGCAAGCTCACCCAGCTAGCCTATGATGGGCTGTCACTAGATAGGCTTAACTGTCAACTTTCCCATGGCTGCGTCATTCTCAGCCCGAGCTACACTCAAGAGTACACGATCAATGAAGCGCTAAGGGGAAAGTAGAAATCCTGCTTGATACAAGTTGCCGAGTACGCGATCAATGAAACCCTATGGTGAAAATCAAACTCCGGCATGATAAAAGTTGCAAGATCACCCAGCTAGCCTATGATGGGTTGTCACTAGATAGGCTTAACTGTCAACTTTCCCATGGCTGCGACCTTCTCAGCTCGAGCTACACTCAAGAGTACACGATCAATGAAACCCTATGGGGAAAATCAAACTCCGACATGGTACAAGTTACAAGATCACCCAGCTAGCCTATGATGGGTTGTCACTAGATAGGCTTAACTGTCAACTTTCCCATGGCTGCGACCTTCTCAGCCCGAGCTACACTCAAGAGTACACGATCAATGAAACCCTATGGGGAAAATCAAACTCCGACATGGTACAAGTTGCAAGATCACCCAGCTAGCCTATGATGGGCTGTCACTAGATAGGCTTAACTGTCAACTTTCCCATGGCTGCGACCTTCTCAGCCCGAGCTACACTCAAGAGTACACGATCAATGAAACCGTATGGGGAAAATCAAACTCCGACATGGTACAAGTTGCAAGCTCACCCAGCTAGCTTATGATGGGCTGTCACTAGATAGGCTTAACTGTCAACTTTCCCATGGCTGCGTCATTCTCAGCCCGATCTACACTCAAGAGTACACGATCAATGAAGCGCTAAGGGGAAAGTAGAAATCCTGCTTGATACAAGTTGCCGAGTAAGCGATCAATGAAACCCTATGGTGAAAATCAAACTCCGGCATGATACAAGTTACAAGATCACCCAGCTAGCCTATGATGGGTTGTCACTAGATAGGCTTAACTGTCAACTTTCCCATGTCTGCGACCTTCTCAGCCCGAGCTACACTCAAGAGTACACGATCAATGAAACCCTATGGGGAAAATCAAACTCCGACATGGTACAAGTTGCAAGCTCACCCAGCTAGCCTATGATGGGCTGTCACTAGATAGGCTTAACTGTCAACTTTCCCATGGCTGCGTCATTCTCAGCCCGATCTACACTCAAGAGTACACGATCAATGAAGCGCTAAGGGGAAAGTAGAAATCCTGCTTGATACAAGTTGCCGAGTAAGCGATCAATGAAACCCTATGGTGAAAATCAAACTCCGGCATGATACAAGTTACAAGATCACCCAGCTAGCCTATGATGGGTTGTCACTAGATAGGCTTAACTGTCAACTTTCCCATGGCTGCGACCTTCTCAGCCCGAGCTACACTCAAGAGTACACGATCAATGAAACCCTATGGGGAAAATCAAACTCCGACATGGTACAAGTTGCAAGCTCACCCAGCTAGCCTATGATGGGCTGTCACTAGATAGGCTTAACTGTCAACTTTCCCATGGCTGCGTCATTCTCAGCCCGAGCTACACTCAAGAGTACACGATCAATGAAGCGCTAAGGGGAAAGTAGAAATCCTGCTTCATACAAGTTGCCGAGTAAGCGATCAATGAAACCCTATGGTGAAAATCAAACTCCGGCATGATAAAAGTTGCAAGATCACCCAGCTAGCCTATGATGGGTTGTCACTAGATAGGCTTAACTGTCAACTTTCCCATGGCTGCGACCTTCTCAGCCCGAGCTACACTCAAGAGTACACGATCAATGAAACCCTATGGGGAAAATCAAACTCCGACATGGTACAAGTTGCAAGATCACCCAGCTAGCCTATGATGGGCTGTCACTAGATAGGCTTAACTGTCAACTTTCCCATGGCTGCGTCATTCTCAGCCCGATCTACACTCAAGAGTACACGATCAATGAAGCGCTAAGGGGAAAGTAGAAATCCTGCTTGATACAAGTTGCCGAGTAAGCGATCAATGAAACCCTATGGTGAAAATCAAACTCTGGCATGATACAAGTTACAAGATCACCCAGCTAGCCTATGATGGGTTGTCACTAGATAGGCTTAACTGTCAACTTTCCCATGGCTGCGACCTTCTCAGCCCGAGCTACACTCAAGAGTACACGATCAATGAAACCCTATGGGGAAAATCAAACTCCGACATGGTACAAGTTGCAAGCTCACCCAGCTAGCCTATGATGGGCTGTCACTAGATAGGCTTAACTGTCAACTTTCCCATGGCTGCGTCATTCTCAGCCCGAGCTACACTCAAGAGTACACGATCAATGAAGCGCTAAGGGGAAAGTAGAAATCCTGCTTGATACAAGTTGCCGAGTACGCGATCAATGAAACCCTATGGTGAAAATCAAACTCCGGCATGATAAAAGTTGCAAGATCACCCAGCTAGCCTATGATGGGTTGTCACTAGATAGGCTTAACTGTCAACTTTCCCATGGCTGCGACCTTCTCAGCTCGAGCTACACTCAAGAGTACACGATCAATGAAACCCTATGGGGAAAATCAAACTCCGACATGGTACAAGTTACAAGATCACCCAGCTAGCCTATGATGGGTTGTCACTAGATAGGCTTAACTGTCAACTTTCCCATGGCTGCGACCTTCTCAGCCCGAGCTACACTCAAGAGTACACGATCAATGAAACCCTATGGGGAAAATCAAACTCCGACATGGTACAAGTTGCAAGATCACCCAGCTAGCCTATGATGGGCTGTCACTAGATAGGCTTAACTGTCAACTTTCCAATGGCTGCGACCTTCTCAGCCCGAGCTACACTCAAGAGTACACGATCAATGAAACCGTATGGGGAAAATCAAACTCCGACATGGTACAAGTTGCAAGATCACCCAGCTAGCCTATGATGGGCTGTCACTAGATAGGCTTAACTGTCAACTTTCCCATGGCTGCGTCATTCTCAGCCCGATCTACACTCAAGAGTACACGATCAATGAAGCGCTAAGGGAAAAGTAGAAATCCTGCTTGATACAAGTTGCCGAGTAAGCGATCAATGAAACCCTATGGTGAAAATCAAACTCCGGCATGATACAAGTTACAAGATCACCCAGCTAGCCTATGATGGGTTGTCACTAGATAGGCTTAACTGTCAACTTTCCCATGGCTGCGACCTTCTCAGCCCGAGCTACACTCAAGAGTACACGATCAATGAAACCCTATGGGGAAAATTAAACTCCGACATGGTACAAGTTGCAAGCTCACCCAGCTAGCCTATGATGGGCTGTCACTAGATAGGCTTAACTGTCAACTTTCCCATGGCTGCGTCATTCTCAGCCCGAGCTACACTCAAGAGTACACGATCAATGAAGCGCTAAGGGGAAAGTAGAAATCCTGCTTGATACAAGTTGCCGAGTACGCGATCAATGAAACCCTATGGTGAAAATCAAACTCCGGCATGATAAAAGTTGCAAGATCACCCAGCTAGCCTATGATGGGTTGTCACTAGATAGGCTTAACTGTCAACTTTCCCATGGCTGCGACCTTCTCAGCTCGAGCTACACTCAAGAGTACACGATCAATGAAACCCTATGGGGAAAATCAAACTCCGACATGGTACAAGTTACAAGATCACCCAGCTAGCCTATGATGGGTTGTCACTAGATAGGCTTAACTGTCAACTTTCCCATGGCTGCGACCTTCTCAGCCCGAGCTACACTCAAGAGTACACGATCAATGAAACCCTATGGGGAAAATCAAACTCCGACATGGTACAAGTTGCAAGATCACCCAGCTAGCCTATGATGGGCTGTCACTAGATAGGCTTAACTGTCAACTTTCCAATGGCTGCGACCTTCTCAGCCCGAGCTACACTCAAGAGTACACGATCAATGAAACCGTATGGGGAAAATCAAACTCCGACATGGTACAAGTTGCAAGATCACCCAGCTAGCCTATGATGGGCTGTCACTAGATAGGCTTAACTGTCAACTTTCTCATGGCTGCGTCATTCTCAGCCCGATCTACACTCAAGAGTACACGATCAATGAAGCGCTAAGGGAAAAGTAGAAATCCTGCTTGATACAAGTTGCCGAGTAAGCGATCAATGAAACCCTATGGTGAAAATCAAACTCCGGCATGATACAAGTTACAAGATCACCCAGCTAGCCTATGATGGGTTGTCACTAGATAGGCTTAACTGTCAACTTTCCCATGGCTGCGACCTTCTCAGCCCGAGCTACACTCAAGAGTACACGATCAATGAAACCCTATGGGGAAAATTAAACTCCGACATGGTACAAGTTGCAAGCTCACCCAGCTAGCCTATGATGGGCTGTCACTAGATAGGCTTAACTGTCAACTTTCCCATGGCTGCGTCATTCTCAGCCCGAGCTACACTCAAGAGTACACGATCAATGAAGCGCTAAGGGGAAAGTAGAAATCCTGCTTGATACAAGTTGCCGAGTACGCGATCAATGAAACCCTATGGTGAAAATCAAACTCCGGCATGATAAAAGTTGCAAGATCACCCAGCTAGCCTATGATGGGTTGTCACTAGATAGGCTTAACTGTCAACTTTCCCATGGCTGCGACCTTCTCAGCCCGAGCTACACTCAAGAGTACACGATCAATGAAACCGTATGGGGAAAATCAAACTCCGACATGGTACAAGTTGCAAGATCACCCAGCTAGCCTATGATGGGCTGTCACTAGATAGGCTTAACTGTCAACTTTCCCATGGCTGCGTCATTCTCAGCCCGATCTACACTCAAGAGTACACGATCAATGAAGCGCTAAGGGGAAAGTAGAAATCCTGCTTGATACAAGTTGCCGAGTAAGCGATCAATGAAACCCTATGGTGAAAATCAAACTCCGGCATGATACAAGTTACAAGATCACCCAGCTAGCCTATGATGGGTTGTCACTAGATAGGCTTAACTGTCAACTTTCCCATGGCTGCGACCTTCTCAGCCCGAGCTACACTCAAGAGTACACGATCAATGAAACCCTATGGGGAAAATCAAACTCCGACATGGTACAAGTTGCAAGCTCACCCAGCTAGCCTATGATGGGCTGTCACTAGATAGGCTTAACTGTCAACTTTCCCATGGCTGCGTCATTCTCAGCCCGAGCTACACTCAAGAGTACACGATCAATGAAGCGCTAAGGGGAAAGTAGAAATCCTGCTTCATACAAGTTGCCGAGTAAGCGATCAATGAAACCCTATGGTGAAAATCAAACTCCGGCATGATAAAAGTTGCAAGATCACCCAGCTAGCCTATGATGGGTTGTCACTAGATAGGCTTAACTGTCAACTTTCCCATGGCTGCGACCTTCTCAGCCCGAGCTACACTCAAGAGTACACGATCAATGAAACCCTATGGGGAAAATCAAACTCCGACATGGTACAAGTTGCAAGCTCACCCAGCTAGCCTATGATGGGCTGTCACTAGATAGGCTTAACTGTCAACTTTCCCATGGCTGCGTCATTCTCAGCCCGAGCTACACTCAAGAGTACACGATCAATGAAGCGCTAAGGGGAAAGTAGAAATCCTGCTTCATACAAGTTGCCGAGTAAGCGATCAATGAAACCCTATGGTGAAAATCAAACTCCGGCATGATAAAAGTTGCAAGATCACCCAGCTAGCCTATGATGGGTTGTCACTAGATAGGCTTAACTGTCAACTTTCCCATGGCTGCGAAATTCTCAGCCCGAGCTACACTCAAGAGTACACGATCAGTGAAACCGTATGGGGAAAATCAAACTCCGACATGGTACAAGTTGCAAGATCACCCAGCTAGCCTATGATGGGCTGTCACTAGATAGGCTTAACTGTCAACTTTCCCATGGCTGCGTCATTCTCAGCCCGATCTACACTCAAGAGTACACGATCAATGAAGCGCTAAGGGGAAAGTAGAAATCCTGCTTGATACAAGTTGCCGAGTAAGCGATCAATGAAACCCTATGGTGAAAATCAAACTCCGGCATGATACAAGTTACAAGATCACCCAGCTAGCCTATGATGGGTTGTCACTAGATAGGCTTAACTGTCAACTTTCCCATGTCTGCGACCTTCTCAGCCCGAGCTACACTCAAGAGTACACGATCAATGAAACCCTATGGGGAAAATCAAACTCCGACATGGTACAAGTTGCAAGCTCACCCAGCTAGCCTATGATGGGCTGTCACTAGATAGGCTTAACTGTCAACTTTCCCATGGCTGCGTCATTCTCAGCCCGATCTACACTCAAGAGTACACGATCAATGAAGCGCTAAGGGGAAAGTAGAAATCCTGCTTGATACAAGTTGCCGAGTAAGCGATCAATGAAACCCTATGGTGAAAATCAAACTCCGGCATGATACAAGTTGCAAGATCACCCAGCTAGCCTATGATGGGTTGTCACTAGATAGGCTTAACTGTCAACTTTCCCATGGCTGCGACCTTCTCAGCCCGAGCTACACTCAAGAGTACACGATCAATGAAACCCTATGGGGAAAATCAAACTCCGACATGGTACAAGTTGCAAGCTCACCCAGCTAGCCTATGATGGGCTGTCACTAGATAGGCTTAACTGTCAACTTTCCCATGGCTGCGTCATTCTCAGCCCGAGCTACACTCAAGAGTACACGATCAATGAAGCGCTAAGGGGAAAGTAGAAATCCTGCTTGATACAAGTTGCCGAGTACGCGATCAATGAAACCCTATGGTGAAAATCAAACTCCGGCATGATAAAAGTTGCAAGATCACCCAGCTAGCCTATGATGGGTTGTCACTAGATAGGCTTAACTGTCAACTTTCCCATGGCTGCGACCTTCTCAGCTCGAGCTACATTTAAGAGTACACGATCAATGAAACCCTATGGGGAAAATCAAACTCCGACATGGTACAAGTTACAAGATCACCCAGCTAGCCTATGATGGGTTGTCACTAGATAGGCTTAACTGTCAACTTTCCCATGGCTGCGACCTTCTCAGCCCGAGCTACACTCAAGAGTACACGATCAATGAAACCCTATGGGGAAAATCAAACTCCGACATGGTACAAGTTGCAAGATCACCCAGCTAGCCTATGATGGGCTGTCACTAGATAGGCTTAACTGTCAACTTTCCCATGGCTGCGACCTTCTCAGCCCGAGCTACACTCAAGAGTACACGATCAATGAAACCGTATGGGGAAAATCAAACTCCGACATGGTACAAGTTGCAAGATCACCCAGCTAGCCTATGATGGGCTGTCACTAGATAGGCTTAACTGTCAACTTTCCCATGGCTGCGTCATTCTCAGCCCGAGCTACACTCAAGAGTACACGATCAATGAAGCGCTAAGGGGAAAGTAGAAATCCTGCTTGATACAAGTTGCCGAGTAAGCGATCAATGAAACCCTATGGTGAAAATCAAACTCCGGCATGATACAAGTTACAAGATCACCCAGCTAGCCTATGATGGGTTGTCACTAGATAGGCTTAACTGTCAACTTTCCCATGGCTGCGACCTTCTCAGCCCGAGCTACACTCAAGAGTACACGATCAATGAAACCCTATGGGGAAAATCAAACTCCGACATGGTACAAGTTGCAAGCTCACCCAGCTAGCCTATGATGGGCTGTCACTAGATAGGCTTAACTGTCAACTTTCCCATGGCTGCGTCATTCTCAGCCCGAGCTACACTCAAGAGTACACGATCAATGAAGCGCTAAGGGGAAAGTAGAAATCCTGCTTGATACAAGTTGCCGAGTACGCGATCAATGAAACCCTATGGTGAAAATCAAACTCCGGCATGATAAAAGTTGCAAGATCACCCAGCTAGCCTATGATGGGTTGTCACTAGATAGGCTTAACTGTCAACTTTCCCATGGCTGCGACCTTCTCAGCCCGAGCTACACTCAAGAGTACACGATCAATGAAACCGTATGGGGAAAATCAAACTCCGACATGGTACAAGTTGCAAGATCACCCAGCTAGCCTATGATGGGCTGTCACTAGATAGGCTTAACTGTCAGCTTTCCCATGGCTGCGTCATTCTCAGCCCGATCTACACTCAAGAGTACACGATCAATGAAGCGCTAAGGGAAAAGTAGAAATCCTGCTTGATACAAGTTGCCGAGTAAGCGATCAATGAAACCCTATGGTGAAAATCAAACTCCGGCATGATACAAGTTACAAGATCACCCAGCTAGCCTATGATGGGTTGTCACTAGATAGGCTTAACTGTCAACTTTCCCATGGCTGCGACCTTCTCAGCCCGAGCTACACTCAAGAGTACACGATCAATGAAACCCTATGGGGAAAATCAAACTCCGACATGGTACAAGTTGCAAGCTCACCCAGCTAGCCTATGATGGGCTGACACTAGATAGGCTTAACTGTCAACTTTCCCATGGCTGCGTCATTCTCAGCCCGAGCTACACTCAAGAGTACACGATCAATGAAGCGCTAAGGGGAAAGTAGAAATCCTGCTTGATACAAGGTGCCGAGTAAGCGATCAATGAAACCCTATGGTGAAAATCAAACTCCGGCATGATACAAGTTACAAGATCACCCAGCTAGCCTATGATGGGTTGTCACTAGATAGGCTTAACTGTCAACTTTCCCATGGCTGCGACCTTCTCAGCCCGAGCTACACTCAAGAGTACACGATCAATGAAACCCTATGGGGAAAATCAAACTCCGACATGGTACAAGTTGCAAGCTCACCCAGCTAGCCTATGATGGGCTGTCACTAGATAGGCTTAACTGTCAACTTTCCCATGGCTGCGTCATTCTCAGCCCGAGCTACACTCAAGAGTACACGATCAATGAAGCGCTAAGGGGAAAGTAGAAATCCTGCTTGATACAAGTTGCCGAGTAAGCGATCAATGAAACCCTATGGTGAAAATCAAACTCCGGCATGATACAAGTTACAAGATCACCCAGCTAGCCTATGATGGGTTGTCACTAGATAGGCTTAACTGTCAACTTTCCCATGGCTGCGACCTTCTCAGCCCGAGCTACACTCAAGAGTACACGATCAATGAAACCCTATGGGGAAAATCAAACTCCGACATGGTACAAGTTGCAAGCTCACCCAGCTAGCCTATGATGGGCTGTCACTAGATAGGCTTAACTGTCAACTTTCCCATGGCTGCGTCATTCTCAGCCCGAGCTACACTCAAGAGTACACGATCAATGAAGCGCTAAGGGGAAAGTAGAAATCCTGCTTGATACAAGTTGCCGAGTACGCGATCAATGAAACCCTATGGTGAAAATCAAACTCCGGCATGATAAAAGTTGCAAGATCACCCAGCTAGCCTATGATGGGTTGTCACTAGATAGGCTTAACTGTCAACTTTCCCATGGCTGCGACCTTCTCAGCTCGAGCTACACTCAAGAGTACACGATCAATGAAACCCTATGGGGAAAATCAAACTCCGACATGGTACAAGTTGCAAGATCACCCAGCTAGCCTATGATGGGCTGTCACTAGATAGGCTTAACTGTCAACTTTCCCATGGCTGCGACCTTCTCAGCCCGAGCTACACTCAAGAGTACACGATCAATGAAACCGTATGGGGAAAATCAAACTCCGACATGGTACAAGTTGCAAGATCACCCAGCTAGCCTATGATGGGCTGTCACTAGATAGGCTTAACTGTCAACTTTCCCATGGCTGCGTCATTCTCAGCCCGATCTACACTCAAGAGTACACGATCAATGAAGCGCTAAGGGAAAAGTAGAAATCCTGCTTGATACAAGTTGCCGAGTAAGCGATCAATGAAACCCTATGGTGAAAATCAAACTCCGGCATGATACAAGTTACAAGATCACCCAGCTAGCCTATGATGGGTTGTCACTAGATAGGCTTAACTGTCAACTTTCCCATGTCTGCGACCTTCTCAGCCCGAGCTACACTCAAGAGTACACGATCAATGAAACCCTATGGGGAAAATCAAACTCCGACATGGTACAAGTTGCAAGCTCACCCAGCTAGCCTATGATGGGCTGTCACTAGATAGGCTTAACTGTCAACTTTCCCATGGCTGCGTCATTCTCAGCCCGAGCTACACTCAAGAGTACACGATCAATGAAGCGCTAAGGGGAAAGTAGAAATCCTGCTTGATACAAGTTGCCGAGTAAGCGATCAATGAAACCCTATGGTGAAAATCAAACTCCGGCATGATACAAGTTACAAGATCACCCAGCTAGCCTATGATGGGTTGTCACTAGATAGGCTTAACTGTCAACTTTCCCATGGCTGCGACCTTCTCAGCCCGAGCTACACTCAAGAGTACACGATCAATGAAACCCTATGGGGAAAATCAAACTCCGACATGGTACAAGTTGCAAGCTCACCCAGCTAGCCTATGATGGGCTGTCACTAGATAGGCTTAACTGTCAACTTTCCCATGGCTGCGTCATTCTCAGCCCGAGCTACACTCAAGAGTACACGATCAATGAAGCGCTAAGGGGAAAGTAGAAATCCTGCTTGATACAAGTTGCCGAGTACGCGATCAATGAAACCCTATGGTGAAAATCAAACTCCGGCATGATAAAAGTTGCAAGATCACCCAGCTAGCCTATGATGGGTTGTCACTAGATAGGCTTAACTGTCAACTTTCCCATGGCTGCGACCTTCTCAGCTCGAGCTACACTCAAGAGTACACGATCAATGAAACCCTATGGGGAAAATCAAACTCCGACATGGTACAAGTTGCAAGCTCACCCAGCTAGCCTATGATGGGCTGTCACTAGATAGGCTTAACTGTCAACTTTCCCATGGCTGCGTCATTCTCAGCCCGAGCTACACTCAAGAGTACACGATCAATGAAGCGCTAAGGGGAAAGTAGAAATCCTGCTTCATACAAGTTGCCGAGTAAGCGATCAATGAAACCCTATGGTGAAAATCAAACTCCGGCATGATAAAAGTTGCAAGATCACCCAGCTAGCCTATGATGGGTTGTCACTAGATAGGCTTAACTGTCAACTTTCCCATGGCTGCGACCTTCTCAGCCCGAGCTACACTCAAGAGTACACGATCAATGAAACCCTATGGGGAAAATCAAACTCCGACATGGTACAAGTTGCAAGCTCACCCAGCTAGCCTATGATGGGCTGTCACTAGATAGGCTTAACTGTCAACTTTCCCATGGCTGCGTCATTCTCAGCCCGAGCTACACTCAAGAGTACACGATCAATGAAGCGCTAAGGGGAAAGTAGAAATCCTGCTTCATACAAGTTGCCGAGTAAGCGATCAATGAAACCCTATGGTGAAAATCAAACTCCGGCATGATAAAAGTTGCAAGATCACCCAGCTAGCCTATGATGGGTTGTCACTAGATAGGCTTAACTGTCAACTTTCCCATGGCTGCGAAATTCTCAGCCCGAGCTACACTCAAGAGTACACGATCAGTGAAACCGTATGGGGAAAATCAAACTCCGACATGGTACAAGTTGCAAGATCACCCAGCTAGCCTATGATGGGCTGTCACTAGATAGGCTTAACTGTCAACTTTCCCATGGCTGCGTCATTCTCAGCCCGATCTACACTCAAGAGTACACGATCAATGAAGCGCTAAGGGGAAAGTAGAAATCCTGCTTGATACAAGTTGCCGAGTAAGCGATCAATGAAACCCTATGGTGAAAATCAAACTCCGGCATGATACAAGTTACAAGATCACCCAGCTAGCCTATGATGGGTTGTCACTAGATAGGCTTAACTGTCAACTTTCCCATGGCTGCGACCTTCTCAGCCCGAGCTACACTCAAGAGTACACGATCAATGAAACCCTATGGGGAAAATCAAACTCCGACATGGTACAAGTTGCAAGCTCACCCAGCTAGCCTATGATGGGCTGTCACTAGATAGGCTTAACTGTCAACTTTCCCATGGCTGCGTCATTCTCAGCCCGAGCTACACTCAAGAGTACACGATCAATGAAGCGCTAAGGGGAAAGTAGAAATCCTGCTTCATACAAGTTGCCGAGTAAGCGATCAATGAAACCCTATGGTGAAAATCAAACTCCGGCATGATAAAAGTTGCAAGATCACCCAGCTAGCCTATGATGGGTTGTCACTAGATAGGCTTAACTGTCAACTTTCCCATGGCTGCGACCTTCTCAGCCCGAGCTACACTCAAGAGTACACGATCAATGAAACCCTATGGGGAAAATCAAACTCCGACATGGTACAAGTTGCAAGCTCACCCAGCTAGCCTATGATGGGCTGTCACTAGATAGGCTTAACTGTCAACTTTCCCATGGCTGCGTCATTCTCAGCCCGAGCTACACTCAAGAGTACACGATCAATGAAGCGCTAAGGGGAAAGTAGAAATCCTGCTTCATACAAGTTGCCGAGTAAGCGATCAATGAAACCCTATGGTGAAAATCAAACTCCGGCATGATAAAAGTTGCAAGATCACCCAGCTAGCCTATGATGGGTTGTCACTAGATAGGCTTAACTGTCAACTTTCCCATGGCTGCGAAATTCTCAGCCCGAGCTACACTCAAGAGTACACGATCAGTGAAACCGTATGGGGAAAATCAAACTCCGACATGGTACAAGTTGCAAGATCACCCAGCTAGCCTATGATGGGCTGTCACTAGATAGGCTTAACTGTCAACTTTCCCATGGCTGCGTCATTCTCAGCCCGATCTACACTCAAGAGTACACGATCAATGAAGCGCTAAGGGGAAAGTAGAAATCCTGCTTGATACAAGTTGCCGAGTAAGCGATCAATGAAACCCTATGGTGAAAATCAAACTCCGGCATGATACAAGTTACAAGATCACCCAGCTAGCCTATGATGGGTTGTCACTAGATAGGCTTAACTGTCAACTTTCCCATGGCTGCGACCTTCTCAGCCCGAGCTACACTCAAGAGTACACGATCAATGAAACCCTATGGGGAAAATCAAACTCCGACATGGTACAAGTTGCAAGCTCACCCAGCTAGCCTATGATGGGCTGACACTAGATAGGCTTAACTGTCAACTTTCCCATGGCTGCGTCATTCTCAGCCCGAGCTACACTCAAGAGTACACGATCAATGAAGCGCTAAGGGGAAAGTAGAAATCCTGCTTGATACAAGGTGCCGAGTAAGCGATCAATGAAACCCTATGGTGAAAATCAAACTCCGGCATGATACAAGTTACAAGATCACCCAGCTAGCCTATGATGGGTTGTCACTAGATAGGCTTAACTGTCAACTTTCCCATGGCTGCGACCTTCTCAGCCCGAGCTACACTCAAGAGTACACGATCAATGAAACCCTATGGGGAAAATCAAACTCCGACATGGTACAAGTTGCAAGCTCACCCAGCTAGCCTATGATGGGCTGTCACTAGATAGGCTTAACTGTCAACTTTCCCATGGCTGCGTCATTCTCAGCCCGAGCTACACTCAAGAGTACACGATCAATGAAGCGCTAAGGGGAAAGTAGAAATCCTGCTTGATACAAGTTGCCGAGTAAGCGATCAATGAAACCCTATGGTGAAAATCAAACTCCGGCATGATACAAGTTACAAGATCACCCAGCTAGCCTATGATGGGTTGTCACTAGATAGGCTTAACTGTCAACTTTCCCATGGCTGCGACCTTCTCAGCCCGAGCTACACTCAAGAGTACACGATCAATGAAACCCTATGGGGAAAATCAAACTCCGACATGGTACAAGTTGCAAGCTCACCCAGCTAGCCTATGATGGGCTGTCACTAGATAGGCTTAACTGTCAACTTTCCCATGGCTGCGTCATTCTCAGCCCGAGCTACACTCAAGAGTACACGATCAATGAAGCGCTAAGGGGAAAGTAGAAATCCTGCTTGATACAAGTTGCCGAGTACGCGATCAATGAAACCCTATGGTGAAAATCAAACTCCGGCATGATAAAAGTTGCAAGATCACCCAGCTAGCCTATGATGGGTTGTCACTAGATAGGCTTAACTGTCAACTTTCCCATGGCTGCGACCTTCTCAGCCCGAGCTACACTCAAGAGTACACGATCAATGAAACCGTATGGGGAAAATCAAACTCCGACATGGTACAAGTTGCAAGATCACCCAGCTAGCCTATGATGGGCTGTCACTAGATAGGCTTAACTGTCAACTTTCCCATGGCTGCGTCATTCTCAGCCCGATCTACACTCAAGAGTACACGATCAATGAAGCGCTAAGGGAAAAGTAGAAATCCTGCTTGATACAAGTTGCCGAGTAAGCGATCAATGAAACCCTATGGTGAAAATCAAACTCCGGCATGATACAAGTTACAAGATCACCCAGCTAGCCTATGATGGGTTGTCACTAGATAGGCTTAACTGTCAACTTTCCCATGGCTGCGACCTTCTCAGCCCGAGCTACACTCAAGAGTACACGATCAATGAAACCCTATGGGGAAAATCAAACTCCGACATGGTACAAGTTGCAAGCTCACCCAGCTAGCCTATGATGGGCTGACACTAGATAGGCTTAACTGTCAACTTTCCCATGGCTGCGTCATTCTCAGCCCGAGCTACACTCAAGAGTACACGATCAATGAAGCGCTAAGGGGAAAGTAGAAATCCTGCTTGATACAAGGTGCCGAGTAAGCGATCAATGAAACCCTATGGTGAAAATCAAACTCCGGCATGATACAAGTTACAAGATCACCCAGCTAGCCTATGATGGGTTGTCACTAGATAGGCTTAACTGTCAACTTTCCCATGGCTGCGACCTTCTCAGCCCGAGCTACACTCAAGAGTACACGATCAATGAAACCCTATGGGGAAAATCAAACTCCGACATGGTACAAGTTGCAAGCTCACCCAGCTAGCCTATGATGGGCTGTCACTAGATAGGCTTAACTGTCAACTTTCCCATGGCTGCGTCATTCTCAGCCCGAGCTACACTCAAGAGTACACGATCAATGAAGCGCTAAGGGGAAAGTAGAAATCCTGCTTGATACAAGTTGCCGAGTAAGCGATCAATGAAACCCTATGGTGAAAATCAAACTCCGGCATGATACAAGTTACAAGATCACCCAGCTAGCCTATGATGGGTTGTCACTAGATAGGCTTAACTGTCAACTTTCCCATGGCTGCGACCTTCTCAGCCCGAGCTACACTCAAGAGTACACGATCAATGAAACCCTATGGGGAAAATCAAACTCCGACATGGTACAAGTTGCAAGCTCACCCAGCTAGCCTATGATGGGCTGTCACTAGATAGGCTTAACTGTCAACTTTCCCATGGCTGCGTCATTCTCAGCCCGAGCTACACTCAAGAGTACACGATCAATGAAGCGCTAAGGGGAAAGTAGAAATCCTGCTTGATACAAGTTGCCGAGTACGCGATCAATGAAACCCTATGGTGAAAATCAAACTCCGGCATGATAAAAGTTGCAAGATCACCCAGCTAGCCTATGATGGGTTGTCACTAGATAGGCTTAACTGTCAACTTTCCCATGGCTGCGACCTTCTCAGCTCGAGCTACACTCAAGAGTACACGATCAATGAAACCCTATGGGGAAAATCAAACTCCGACATGGTACAAGTTGCAAGATCACCCAGCTAGCCTATGATGGGCTGTCACTAGATAGGCTTAACTGTCAACTTTCCCATGGCTGCGACCTTCTCAGCCCGAGCTACACTCAAGAGTACACGATCAATGAAACCGTATGGGGAAAATCAAACTCCGACATGGTACAAGTTGCAAGATCACCCAGCTAGCCTATGATGGGCTGTCACTAGATAGGCTTAACTGTCAACTTTCCCATGGCTGCGTCATTCTCAGCCCGATCTACACTCAAGAGTACACGATCAATGAAGCGCTAAGGGAAAAGTAGAAATCCTGCTTGATACAAGTTGCCGAGTAAGCGATCAATGAAACCCTATGGTGAAAATCAAACTCCGGCATGATACAAGTTACAAGATCACCCAGCTAGCCTATGATGGGTTGTCACTAGATAGGCTTAACTGTCAACTTTCCCATGTCTGCGACCTTCTCAGCCCGAGCTACACTCAAGAGTACACGATCAATGAAACCCTATGGGGAAAATCAAACTCCGACATGGTACAAGTTGCAAGCTCACCCAGCTAGCCTATGATGGGCTGTCACTAGATAGGCTTAACTGTCAACTTTCCCATGGCTGCGTCATTCTCAGCCCGAGCTACACTCAAGAGTACACGATCAATGAAGCGCTAAGGGGAAAGTAGAAATCCTGCTTGATACAAGTTGCCGAGTAAGCGATCAATGAAACCCTATGGTGAAAATCAAACTCCGGCATGATACAAGTTACAAGATCACCCAGCTAGCCTATGATGGGTTGTCACTAGATAGGCTTAACTGTCAACTTTCCCATGGCTGCGACCTTCTCAGCCCGAGCTACACTCAAGAGTACACGATCAATGAAACCCTATGGGGAAAATCAAACTCCGACATGGTACAAGTTGCAAGCTCACCCAGCTAGCCTATGATGGGCTGTCACTAGATAGGCTTAACTGTCAACTTTCCCATGGCTGCGTCATTCTCAGCCCGAGCTACACTCAAGAGTACACGATCAATGAAGCGCTAAGGGGAAAGTAGAAATCCTGCTTGATACAAGTTGCCGAGTACGCGATCAATGAAACCCTATGGTGAAAATCAAACTCCGGCATGATAAAAGTTGCAAGATCACCCAGCTAGCCTATGATGGGTTGTCACTAGATAGGCTTAACTGTCAACTTTCCCATGGCTGCGACCTTCTCAGCTCGAGCTACACTCAAGAGTACACGATCAATGAAACCCTATGGGGAAAATCAAACTCCGACATGGTACAAGTTGCAAGCTCACCCAGCTAGCCTATGATGGGCTGTCACTAGATAGGCTTAACTGTCAACTTTCCCATGGCTGCGTCATTCTCAGCCCGAGCTACACTCAAGAGTACACGATCAATGAAGCGCTAAGGGGAAAGTAGAAATCCTGCTTCATACAAGTTGCCGAGTAAGCGATCAATGAAACCCTATGGTGAAAATCAAACTCCGGCATGATAAAAGTTGCAAGATCACCCAGCTAGCCTATGATGGGTTGTCACTAGATAGGCTTAACTGTCAACTTTCCCATGGCTGCGACCTTCTCAGCCCGAGCTACACTCAAGAGTACACGATCAATGAAACCCTATGGGGAAAATCAAACTCCGACATGGTACAAGTTGCAAGCTCACCCAGCTAGCCTATGATGGGCTGTCACTAGATAGGCTTAACTGTCAACTTTCCCATGGCTGCGTCATTCTCAGCCCGAGCTACACTCAAGAGTACACGATCAATGAAGCGCTAAGGGGAAAGTAGAAATCCTGCTTCATACAAGTTGCCGAGTAAGCGATCAATGAAACCCTATGGTGAAAATCAAACTCCGGCATGATAAAAGTTGCAAGATCACCCAGCTAGCCTATGATTGGGTTGTCACTAGATAGGCTTAACTGTCAACTTTCCCATGGCTGCGAAATTCTCAGCCCGAGCTACACTCAAGAGTACACGATCAGTGAAACCGTATGGGGAAAATCAAACTCCGACATGGTACAAGTTGCAAGATCACCCAGCTAGCCTATGATGGGCTGTCACTAGATAGGCTTAACTGTCAACTTTCCCATGGCTGCGTCATTCTCAGCCCGATCTACACTCAAGAGTACACGATCAATGAAGCGCTAAGGGGAAAGTAGAAATCCTGCTTGATACAAGTTGCCGAGTAAGCGATCAATGAAACCCTATGGTGAAAATCAAACTCCGGCATGATACAAGTTACAAGATCACCCAGCTAGCCTATGATGGGTTGTCACTAGATAGGCTTAACTGTCAACTTTCCCATGTCTGCGACCTTCTCAGCCCGAGCTACACTCAAGAGTACACGATCAATGAAACCCTATGGGGAAAATCAAACTCCGACATGGTACAAGTTGCAAGCTCACCCAGCTAGCCTATGATGGGCTGTCACTAGATAGGCTTAACTGTCAACTTTCCCATGGCTGCGTCATTCTCAGCCCGAGCTACACTCAAGAGTACACGATCAATGAAGCGCTAAGGGAAAGTAGAAATCCTGCTTGATACAAGTTGCCGAGTACGCGATCAATGAAACCCTATGGTGAAAATCAAACTCCGGCATGATAAAAGTTGCAAGATCACCCAGCTAGCCTATGATGGGTTGTCACTAGATAGGCTTAACTGTCAACTTTCCCATGGCTGCGACCTTCTCAGCTCGAGCTACATTTAAGAGTACACGATCAATGAAACCCTATGGGAAAAATCAAACTCCGACATGGTACAAGTTAGCAAGATCAACCCAGCTAGCCTATGATGGGGTTGTCACTAGATAGGCTTAACTGTCAACTTTCCCATGGCTGCGACCTTCTCAGCCCGAGCTACACTCAAGAGTACACGATCAATGAAACCCTATGGGGAAAATCAAACTCCGGACATGGTACAAGTTGCAAGATCACCCAGCTAGCCTATGATGGGCTGTCACTAGATAGGCTTAACTGTCAACTTTCCCATGGCTGCGACCTTCTCAGCCCGAGCTACACTCAAGAGTACACGATCAATGAAACCGTATGGGGAAAATCAAACTCCGACATGGTACAAGTTGCAAGATCACCCAGCTAGCCTATGATGGGCTGTCACTAGATAGGCTTAACTGTCAACTTTCCCATGGCTGCGTCATTCTCAGCCCGAGCTACACTCAAGAGTACACGATCAATGAAGCGCTAAGGGGAAAGTAGAAATCCTGCTTGATACAAGTTGCCGAGTAAGCGATCAATGAAACCCTATGGTGAAAATCAAACTCCGGCATGATACAAGTTACAAGATCACCCAGCTAGCCTATGATGGGTTGTCACTAGATAGGCTTAACTGTCAACTTTCCCATGGCTGCGACCTTCTCAGCCCGAGCTACACTCAAGAGTACACGATCAATGAAACCCTATGGGGAAAATCAAACTCCGACATGGTACAAGTTGCAAGCTCACCCAGCTAGCCTATGATGGGCTGTCACTAGATAGGCTTAACTGTCAACTTTCCCATGGCTGCGTCATTCTCAGCCCGAGCTACACTCAAGAGTACACGATCAATGAAGCGCTAAGGGGAAAGTAGAAATCCTGCTTGATACAAGTTGCCGAGTACGCGATCAATGAAACCCTATGGTGAAAATCAAACTCCGGCATGATAAAAGTTGCAAGATCACCCAGCTAGCCTATGATGGGTTGTCACTAGATAGGCTTAACTGTCAACTTTCCCATGGCTGCGACCTTCTCAGCCCGAGCTACACTCAAGAGTACACGATCAATGAAACCGTATGGGGAAAATCAAACTCCGACATGGTACAAGTTGCAAGATCACCCAGCTAGCCTATGATGGGCTGTCACTAGATAGGCTTAACTGTCAACTTTCCCATGGCTGCGTCATTCTCAGCCCGATCTACACTCAAGAGTACACGATCAATGAAGCGCTAAGGGAAAAGTAGAAATCCTGCTTGATACAAGTTGCCGAGTAAGCGATCAATGAAACCCTATGGTGAAAATCAAACTCCGGCATGATACAAGTTACAAGATCACCCAGCTAGCCTATGATGGGTTGTCACTAGATAGGCTTAACTGTCAACTTTCCCATGGCTGCGACCTTCTCAGCCCGAGCTACACTCAAGAGTACACGATCAATGAAACCCTATGGGGAAAATCAAACTCCGACATGGTACAAGTTGCAAGCTCACCCAGCTAGCCTATGATGGGCTGACACTAGATAGGCTTAACTGTCAACTTTCCCATGGCTGCGTCATTCTCAGCCCGAGCTACACTCAAGAGTACACGATCAATGAAGCGCTAAGGGGAAAGTAGAATCCTGCTTGATACAAGGTGCCGAGTAAGCGATCAATGAAACCCTATGGTGAAAATCAAAACTCCGGCATGATACAAGTTACAAGATCACCCAGCTAGCCTATGATGGGTTGTCACTAGATAGGCTTAACTGTCAACTTTCCCATGGCTGCGACCTTCTCAGCCCGAGCTACACTCAAGAGTACACGATCAATGAAACCCTATGGGGAAAATCAAACTCCGACATGGTACAAGTTGCAAGCTCACCCAGCTAGCCTATGATGGGCTGTCACTAGATAGGCTTAACTGTCAACTTTCCCATGGCTGCGTCATTCTCAGCCCGAGCTACACTTCAAGAGTACACGATCAATGAAGCGCTAAGGGGAAAGTAGAAATCCTGCTTGATACAAGTTGCCGAGTAAGCGATCAATGAAACCCTATGGTGAAAATCAAACTCCGGCATGATACAAGTTACAAGATCACCCAGCTAGCCTATGATGGGTTGTCACTAGATAGGCTTAACTGTCAACTTTCCCATGGCTGCGACCTTCTCAGCCCGAGCTACACTCAAGAGTACACGATCAATGAAACCCTATGGGGAAAATCAAACTCCGACATGGTACAAGTTGCAAGCTCACCCAGCTAGCCTATGATGGGCTGTCACTAGATAGGCTTAACTGTCAACTTTCCCATGGCTGCGTCATTCTCAGCCCGAGCTACACTCAAGAGTACACGATCAATGAAGCGCTAAGGGGAAAGTAGAAATCCTGCTTGATACAAGTTGCCGAGTACGCGATCAATGAAACCCTATGGTGAAAATCAAACTCCGGCATGATAAAAGTTGTCAAGATCACCCAGCTAGCCTATGATGGGTTGTCACTAGATAGGCTTAACTGTCAACTTTCCCATGGCTGCGACCTTCTCAGCTCGAGCTACACTCAAGAGTACACGATCAATGAAACCCTATGGGGAAAATCAAACTCCGACATGGTACAAGTTGCAAGATCACCCAGCTAGCCTATGATGGGTCTGTCACTAGATAGGCTTAACTGTCAACTTTCCCATGGCTGCGACCTTCTCAGCCCGAGCTACACTCAAGAGTACACGATCAATGAAACCGTATGGGGAAAATCAAACTCCGACATGGTACAAGTTGCAAGATCACCCAGCTAGCCTATGATGGGCTGTCACTAGATAGGCTTAACTGTCAACTTTCCCATGGCTGCGTCATTCTCAGCCCGATCTACACTCAAGAGTACACGATCAATGAAGCGCTAAGGGGAAAAGTAGAAATCCTGCTTATACAAGTTGCCGAGTAAGCGATCAATGAAACCCTATGGTGAAAATCAAACTCCGGCATGATACAAGTTACAAGATCACCCAGCTAGCCTATGATGGGTTGTCACTAGATAGGCTTAACTGTCAACTTTCCCATGGTCTGCGACCTTCTCAGCCCGAGCTACACTCAAGAGTACACGATCAATGAAACCCTATGGGGAAAATCAAACTCCGACATGGTACAAGTTGCAAGCTCACCCAGCTAGCCTATGATGGGCTGTCACTAGATAGGCTTAACTGTCAACTTTCCCATGGCTGCGTCATTCTCAGCCCGAGCTACACTCAAGAGTACACGATCAATGAAGCGCTAAGGGGGAAAGTAGAAATCCTGCTTGATACAAGTTGCCGAGTAAGCGATCAATGAAACCCTATGGTGAAAATCAAACTCCGGCATGATACAAGTTACAAGATCACCCAGCTAGCCTATGATGGGTTGTCACTAGATAGGCTTAACTGTCAACTTTCCCATGGCTGCGACCTTCTCAGCCCGAGCTACACTCAAGAGTACACGATCAATGAAACCCTATGGGGAAAATCAAACTCCGACATGGTACAAGTTGCAAGCTCACCCAGCTAGCCTATGATGGGCTGTCACTAGATAGGCTTAACTGTCAACTTTCCCATGGCTGCGTCATTCTCAGCCCGAGCTACACTCAAGAGTACACGATCAATGAAGCGCTAAGGGGAAAGTAGAAATCCTGCTTGATACAAGTTGCCGAGTACGCGATCAATGAAACCCTATGGTGAAAATCAAACTCCGGCATGATAAAAGTTGCAAGATCACCCAGCTAGCCTATGATGGGTTGTCACTAGATAGGCTTAACTGTCAACTTTCCCATGGCTGCGACCTTCTCAGCTCGAGCTACACTCAAGAGTACACGATCAATGAAACCCTATGGGGAAAATCAAACTCCGACATGGTACAAGTTGCAAGCTCACCCAGCTAGCCTATGATGGGCTGTCACTAGATAGGCTTAACTGTCAACTTTCCCATGGCTGCGTCATTCTCAGCCCGAGCTACACTCAAGAGTACACGATCAATGAAGCGCTAAGGGGAAAGTAGAAATCCTGCTTCATACAAGTTGCCGAGTAAGCGATCAATGAAACCCTATGGTGAAAATCAAACTCCGGCATGATAAAAGTTGCAAGATCACCCAGCTAGCCTATGATGGGTTGTCACTAGATAGGCTTAACTGTCAACTTTCCCATGGCTGCGACCTTCTCAGCCCGAGCTACACTCAAGAGTACACGATCAATGAAACCCTATGGGGAAAATCAAACTCCGACATGGTACAAGTTGCAAGCTCACCCAGCTAGCCTATGATGGGCTGTCACTAGATAGGCTTAACTGTCAACTTTCCCATGGCTGCGTCATTCTCAGCCCGAGCTACACTCAAGAGTACACGATCAATGAAGCGCTAAGGGGAAAGTAGAAATCCTGCTTCATACAAGTTGCCGAGTAAGCGATCAATGAAACCCTATGGTGAAAATCAAACTCCGGCATGATAAAAGTTGCAAGATCACCCAGCTAGCCTATGATGGGTTGTCACTAGATAGGCTTAACTGTCAACTTTCCCATGGCTGCGACATTCTCAGCCCGAGCTACACTCAAGAGTACACGATCAGTGAAACCGTATGGGGAAAATCAAACTCCGACATGGTACAAGTTGCAAGATCACCCAGCTAGCCTATGATGGGCTGTCACTAGATAGGCTTAACTGTCAACTTTCCCATGGCTGCGTCATTCTCAGCCCGATCTACACTCAAGAGTACACGATCAATGAAGCGCTAAGGGGAAAGTAGAAATCCTGCTTGATACAAGTTGCCGAGTAAGCGATCAATGAAACCCTATGGTGAAAATCAAACTCCGGCATGATACAAGTTACAAGATCACCCAGCTAGCCTATGATGGGTTGTCACTAGATAGGCTTAACTGTCAACTTTTCCCATGGCTGCGACCTTCTCAGCCCGAGCTACACTCAAGAGTACACGATCAATGAAACCCCTATGGGGAAAATCAAACTCCGACATGGTACAAGTTGCAAGCTCACCCAGCTAGCCTATGATGGGCTGTCACTAGATAGGCTTAACTGTCAACTTTCCCATGGCTGCGTCATTCTCAGCCCGAGCTACACTCAAGAGTACACGATCAATGAAGCGCTAAGGGGAAAGTAGAAATCCTGCTTGCATACAAGTTGCCGAGTAAGCGATCAATGAAACCCTATGGTGAAAATCAAACTCCGGCATGATAAAAGTTGCAAGATCACCCAGCTAGCCTATGATGGGTTGTCACTAGATAGGCTTAACTGTCAACTTTCCATGGCTGCGACCTTCTCAGCCCGAGCTACACTCAAGAGTACACGATCAATGAAACCCTATGGGGAAAATCAAACTCCGACATGGTACAAGTTGCAAGCTCACCCAGCTAGCCTATGATGGGCTGTCACTAGATAGGCTTAACTGTCAACTTTCCCATGGCTGCGTCATTCTCAGCCCGAGCTACACTCAAGAGTACACGATCAATGAAGCGCTAAGGGGAAAGTAGAAATCCTGCTTCGATACAAGTTGCCGAGTAAGCGATCAATGAAACCCTATGGTGAAAATCAAACTCCGGCATGATAAAAGTTGCAAGATCACCCAGCTAGCCTATGATGGGTTGTCACTAGATAGGCTTAACTGTCAACTTTCCCATGGCTGCGAAATTCTCAGCCCGAGCTACACTCAAGAGTACACGATCAGTGAAACCGTATGGGGAAAATCAAACTCCGACATGGTACAAGTTGCAAGATCACCCAGCTAGCCTAATGATGGGCTGTCACTAGATAGGCTTAACTGTCAACTTTCCCATGGCTGCGTCATTCTCAGCCCGAGCTACACTCAAGAGTACACGATCAATGAAGCGCTAAGGGAAAGTAGAAATCCTGCTTGATACAAGTTGCCGAGTAAGCGATCAATGAAACCCTATGGTGAAAATCAAACTCCGCATGATACAAGTTACAAGATCACCCAGCTAGCCTATGATGGGTTGTCACTAGATAGGCTTAACTGTCAACTTTCCCATGGCTGCGACCTTCTCAGCCCGAGCTACACTCAAGAGTACACGATCAATGAAACCCTATGGGGAAAATCAAACTCCGACATGGTACAAGTTGCAAGCTCACCCAGCTAGCCTATGATGGGCTGACACTAGATAGGCTTAACTGTCAACTTTCCCATGGCTGCGTCATTCTCAGCCCGAGCTACACTCAAGAGTACACGATCAATGAAGCGCTAAGGGGAAAGTAGAAATCCTGCTTGATACAAGGTGCCGAGTAAGCGATCAATGAAACCCTATGGTGAAAATCAAACTCGGCATGATACAAGTTACAAGATCACCCAGCTAGCCTATGATGGGTTTGTCACTAGATAGGCTTAACTGTCAACTTCCCATGGCTGCGACCTTCTCAGCCCGAGCTACACTCAAGAGTACACGATCAATGAAACCCTATGGGGAAAATCAAACTCCGACATGGTACAAGTTGCAAGCTCACCCAGCTAGCCTATGATGGCTGTCACTAGATAGGCTTAACTGTCAACTTTCCCATGGCTGCGTCATTCTCAGCCCGAGCTACACTCAAGAGTACACGATCAATGAAGCGCTAAGGGGGAAAGTAGAAATCCTGCTTGATACAAGTTGCCGAGTAAGCGATCAATGAAACCCTATGGTGAAAATCAAACTCCGGCATGATACAAGTTACAAGATCACCCAGCTAGCCTATGATGGGTTGTCACTAGATAGGCTTAAACTGTCAACTTTTCCCATGGCTGCGACCTTCTCAGCCCGAGCTACACTCAAGAGTACACGATCAATGAAACCCTATGGGGAAAATCAAACTCCGACATGGTACAAGTTGCAAGCTCACCCAGCTAGCCTATGATGGGCTGTCACTAGATAGGCTTAACTGTCAACTTTCCCATGGCTGCGTCATTCTCAGCCCGAGCTACACTCAAGGAGTACACGATCAATGAAGCGCTAAGGGGGAAAGTAGAAATCCTGCTTGATACAAGTTGCCGAGTACGCGATCAATGAAACCCTATGGTGAAAATCAAACTCCCGGCATGATAAAAGTTGCAAGATCACCAGGCTAGCCTATGATGGGGTTGTCACTAGATAGGCTTAACTGTCAACTTTCCAATGGCTGCGACCTTCTCAGCCCGAGCTACACTCAAGAGTACACGATCAATGAAACCGTATGGGGAAAATCAAACTCCGACCTGGTACAAGTTGCAAGATTCACCCAGCTAGCCTATGATGGGCTGTCATTAGATAGGCTTAACTGTCAACTTTCCCATGGCTTGCGTCATTCTCAGCCCGATCTACACTCAAGAGTACACGATCAATGAAGCGCTAAGGGGAAAGTAGAAATCCTGCTTGATACTAGTTGCCGAGTAAGCGATCAATGAAACCCTATGGTGAAAATCAAACTCCGGCATGATACAAGTTACAAGATCACCCAGCTAGCCTATGATGGTTTGTCACTAGATAGGCTTAACTGTCAACTTTCCCATTGCTGCGACCTTCTCAGCCCGAGCTACACTCAAGAGTACACGATCAATGAAACCCTATGGGAAAATCAAACTCCGACATGGTACAAGTTGCAAGCTCACCCAGCTAGCCTATGATGGGGCTGACACTAGATAGGCTTAACTGTCAACTTTCCCATGGCTGCGTCATTCTCAGCCCGAGCTACACTCAAGAGTACACGATCAATGAAGCGCTAAGGGGGAAAGTAGAAATCCTGCTTGATACAAGGTGGCCGAGTAAGGCGATCAATGAAACCCTATGGTGAAAATCAAACTCCGGCATGATACAAGTTACAAGATCACCCAGCTAGCCTATGATGGGTTGTCACTAGATAGGCTTAACTGTCAACTTTCCCATGGCTGCGACCTTCTCAGCCCGAGCTACACTCAAGAGTACACGATCAATGAAACCCTATGGGAAAATCAAACTCCGACATGGTACAAGTTGCAAGCTCACCCAGCTAGCCTATGATGGGCTGTCACTAGATAGGCTTAACTGTCAACTTTCCCATGGCTGCGTCATTCTCAGCCCGAGCTACACTCAAGAGTACACGATCAATGAAGCGCTAAGGGGAAAGTAGAAATCCTGCTTGATACAAGTTGCCGAGTAAGCGATCAATGAAACCCTATGGTGAAAATCAAACTCCGGCATGATACAAGTTACAAGATCACCCAGCTAGCCTATGATGGTTTGTCACTAGATAGGCTTAACTGTCAACTTTCCCATGGCTGCGACCTTCTCAGCCCGAGCTACACTCAAGAGTACACGATCAATGAAACCCTATGGGAAAATCTAACTCCGACATGGTACAAGTTGCAAGCTCACCCAGCTAGCCTATGATGGGCTGTCACTAGATAGGCTTAACTGTCAACTTTGCCCATGGCTGCGTCATTCTCAGGCCCGAGCTACACTCAAGAGTACACGATCAATTGAAGCGCTAAGGGGAAAGTAGAAATCCTGCTTGATACAAGTTGGCCGAGTACGCGATCAATGAAACCCTATGGTGAAAATCAAACTCCGGCATGA